>NW_012107241.1:186468-192939 GCF_000951045.1 Mandrillus leucophaeus
GTGTTAGCCAGGATGGTCTCGATCTCCTGACCTTGTGATCCGCCCGTCTCGGCCTCCCAAAGTGCTGGGATTACAGGCGTGAGCCACCGCGCCCGGCCTTCTTTTATTTTCCTTCCTTCTCTCTCCCTCCTATTCTTATCCTTTCCTCCACAGTGCCTGGGTTTCTTAATTCCGGGTTCCTCAGAAGATCTTTCAATTGCGTCTTTTCTCTGCAGCCTTGCAGAGGTAGCTGGTTGACCTTGAACAGACCATTATAGGAAGGTGCCCATCCACAATGCAGTCAACGGTTGTTGAGTTGGGGAGTGAGGTGTCTCCAAGTACAGGCATTGTCCCATTGGGACGTGGGTGGAGGTGGCATCCCTGAGGAGGGGGATGAGGGTGGGCTGGCAGCCTTAGTCACAGGGTGGGATGGGGTGGGATGGATTAGCTGGGAGAATCTATTGGCAGATGCAGATGAACCTAAGGGGGAGTCAAAGAGCAGGGCTGCTGCATAGGAGAGAAAAGAGCTGATACTGCAGGGGGTATGGGCAGAAGTGCGACCAGCGACTGGGAGCGGGAATACTTGGAAAAGAGCAAGAGCCGGCGAAGTCTGGGGTGCAGTGGAGAGGCAGGAGGCACGGCCAGCAGTAGGTGATACTCTTTTTTTCTTTTTTTTTTTCGGAGACAGGATCTCACTCTCTTCCCCAGGTTGGAGTGCAGTGGTGTGATCATGGCTCACTGCAGCCTCAGCCTCAACTTCCCATTAGCTGGGACTACAGACATGCCCCTGGCTAATTATTTTTATTTTTATTTTTGTAGAGATGGGGTCTCACTATGTTGCCCAGGGTGACTGATGCTTTTAAAGGTTAAAGTCATAAAACCCCAGAACTTGACTTAGACTTAAAAGTCTCTAGAGAAGGAGAGAAGGACCCTGATGAAAGGATGGGCCATCTTACTTTCTTTCAGTATCAGTTTCTCAAACGACTTGAACCTCAGGCAGAGCCTCCCCTTGCCTGGCAGGCAGGCTGCTGGGCCCTATGTGAGACCCCTGAGAGGAGGCAGTGTGCCATCATAAGAGAACTCTGGAGTCAGAACCCTAGTTGTTAGCCTTTGCTCTGCTTAAGTATCCTATGCCTCAGTTTTCTCATCTATAAAATGGGGATAAATCCACCAGCTCCACTGAGCTCAGAGGGTGGTCCTGGAGATCAGATGATGTGATGGATGTGGAAAGACCTTTTAACTTACAAAGTTTAGTACAAATGTGAAGCGGCTTTGGCCTTAATCCCGAATTTCCCTTTTCCCCGCAGAGGCAGGTCCACCCAGGGAATGACTGATCTTGTCTGGCTTACTCCTCAGGGTCTCCACAGAGCTGCGCTATCGAAAACAGCCCTGGGGGTTAGTGAAAACCTTCATCGAGAAGAACTTCTGGAGTGGGCTGGAGGACTACTTCCGCCATTTAGGTGAGCGCTGCAATCCTTGCTGCTAGCTGGGCTGCAGAGATGATAAACTGCACTCCTGCTGCCCACCATTCAGGGGAATGGTGTTGAGAATAGAGGCAGAGACTGAAAGGTGAAGTAGTTTCCTGAGGTACCCACGCCTGCTCCCGATGTGGACACCAAATTTGGCATGTGTGTGGACACGTGCATTTTCCAAGACTGTGTCTAGGATGTTTAGGAGATCTTTGAGGGATCTATAACACCCTTCACCCCAAAAGGAACCACAGACCTAGTGACTCTGTGACAAGAAGTATTTGTAAAATGCCTGTGAATGCATCTATTTAAGAAGTGTATGCCCCAAATTGTATACATGAGGGTGCAGATGTTGGGAGCATATGGTTCCTTGCAGTGCTGAACAACCCCAGAGGAAGGGGTTGACTGGGGCTGGGTCCCAGAAGTACCTCCTGAGGCTCAGGGGCATCTCTGAGGGTCATCAACCCACCCACCCAACTTCCCAGAATACAGAGTAGGAAAATGGTTCTGCAGAGAGTTGCATCTGGAGGGCTGAAAGTAGCGTCTCCTGTGGCCTTTTCTTCTCTGATAGAGAGCGAGCTGGCCAAAACGGAGAGCACCTATTTGGCTGAGATGCACAGACAATCTCCCAAAGAGAAGGCCAGCAAGACTACGACGGTGCGGAGGAGGAAGCGTCCCCATGCCCACCTGCGAGTCCCTCACCTGGAAGAGGTGATGAGCCCGGTCACCACGCCCACAGATGAGGATGTGGGCCACAGGATCAAACATGTGGCAGGTGTGTGCCAGGTGGGGACAGGTGGGCTGAACTGAGCTTTGGGCTGGAGCTGCATGCCCGCACCAAGGCACACACATGCACACTCATTTTGCGCCTTGGATATAATTTGTATATAATTTGAACATAAGTCACTAATTCTGAGGCTCCCAATGCTCTGTTTCTCTTTGCTCTTTAAGTTCCTCAGCCCCAACTGAACCCATATGTGTGCTCTAATTAACAAAAGCTGCCTTAGTGTTTATGCTTTCGTGTTGCCCTAGTTCCATGGCTACCTGCATAGGCTCAAGTATGAAGCTTCCAAGTTCTTGGGAAATACACTAAGGAGATCCCACAGCTCAGACCACAGAGATTACCTCATTACACAAAGACCAGGGAGTTCAAGACAGTCCCCCTTCACTTCACCCCCATGGGCCAATCCAGGCTTGCCCTCTCAGACCATGGACTCCCTTAATATTTCTTCCTCTTCCCACCCAGCCATTCACATCCTTGTCTTTGCTGAATCCTGGAAACTTGGGACTCTAAGGGGCCTTAGAGACCAACTAATTGAGCTGGATAGGGACAGGGGAGGCAGAAGAAGAGGGGAGAGTGCCAGTCTTCTGCATGCCCCCTAGCTTCGCCCCTAGCACTTCCATGTTACATGTTTTGCCTTTAAGATTTTGACTGACATTGCATTTGAGTAAACTGACTCTCAGAGAGCTTACATGACTTGTCCACCATCATGTAGCTTCCTAGGAATAGATCCAGAGCCAAAAGCCAGCTGTCTTTAGTCCTAGCCCAGTGCCATGTCCCCTCCCGTAGCTGAAGATCACTTTGTCCTGGGCCTATATATCCTGGCTACATGGGCCTGTTGATTTTCTCATTTGTTCAATGATTACCTGACCCAACCTGTGACCTTGCCCTTGAAGATTTTGCCTTCTCCTCTTGGAGAGCTGGCATTGTCTAGCATATCGTTGCTGTCGCAGTGTTGTGGACATTTTTCCATCAGTCTTTGATGTTTGCTGTTTGACCAGTGTCCCCGCCAGCAGTTGTTGGACTTGTGGGTCACCATGGTGATGGTCTCTTTAATTCTCCCCACAGGTTCCACGCAGACGCGGCATATCCCCGAGGACACCCCCAATGGTTTCCACCTGCAGAGCGTGTCCAAGCTGCTGCTGGTTATCAGCTGTGTGTAAGGGACTCTAGGTTGTCCTATCCTGCCCTCACCACCTTCCCTTTCCAGCCTGGTGCCCCAGCCCTCGTCTCTTGAAGCATCTGAGCACCCTTACTGTTTTCCCTGGTTTTTTCTTTGTCCTCTAGTCTCTGTCTGGATTGGTTGCTCTGCCTGTTGCTTACCTCTTTGCTTCTTTTTCTGTGCTTTGTTCAGCATTTACTGTATGCTAGGCCTTCAGAAGAAAATGCTTCATGCAGCATCCATACCCTTCAGGGATTCAGTTTCAAGTGGGTGAGAGAGACAGAGGGTTTGAAATTCCTGCACAGATGGTTAAATGCGAACAGAGAAATGCTAGAGGGCATTTTAGGAGTCCATTCGTTCATTAGATGTTCTGAGTGTCTGCTCTGTGCCAGGCACTGGAACTGTGCACTCACAGAGCCCACACGTTGGCAGGGTAGCCAGACAAAATCAATGCCTACAATACAGGAAAAGTGGATGCTTATTTTAATGTAGACTATTTATAATAATTGCTATGATATTATAAAACAGTAGGCTCAGTAACTTGCATAGAAAGATGCCGTGCTGGCCGGGCGCAGTGGCTCACACCTGTAATCCCAGCACTTTGGGAGGCCACGGCAGGCGGATCATGAGGTCAGGAGATCGAGACCATCCTGGGTAACACAGTTAAACCCCATCTCTACTAAAAATACAAAAAAATTAGCCAGACGTGGTGGCAAGTGCCTGTGGTCCCAGCTGCTTGGGAGGCTGAGGCAGGAGAATGGCATGAACCCAGAAAATGGAGCTTGCAGTGAGCCGAGATCACGCCACTGCACTCCAGTCCGGGCAACAGAGCAAGACTCTGTCTCAAAAAAATAAAAAAATAAAAATAAATAAAGAAGAAAGATGCTGTGCTAGGGAAAAGTAAAGTCAAAAGAAAGAAGACATACGATGGGAGAACAGTTAGCTATCTGAGGAATGAGTCCATGCCATCAGCTGCCCAGGGCTTTATTCAACCATTTTGGGCAGGAAGCACTAGGACATCTAAGGACAGCTCTTCCACTTGGCTCAGCCCACTGCACAGTCCCGTGCCTTCCTTGGATGGGTGTATGCTTCAAGAGTGTGGGGCATGGGTGGGTGGGAGCATTGCAGCTGGCCAGATGTGGGCTCTACCTGCTGTGCACTGTGTACCAGATTGTCTCTAGTTCAGTCTTGCTTCTGTGACCCTGGCCTCACTGAAGCATTCTCTGAGAGGCAGAGGCAGAGCACAGCCTCACCCTCAGGAAACTCTGATGGAAGCCCAGGAGTGACATGCTCAGATTTGTACCAAAGAGAAAAATCACTCTGACAGCAATATGTCAGATGGATTCGAGTAGTAAAGACTGGAGGTAGAGAGGTCAGTCAGAGTGAGCTGTGAGATCTAGGTGAGAGCAGCTGTCAGGTTGGATGAAGGCCTGGAGCTGGGAGGCAGACTCATCACCCATCTGGTGGTGTAGGGAAGGAAGATGAACTACTGATTCGAGGGACCATACATGGTCGTGTCATTCACAGACATCTGGAATTTAGCAAAGCATTTCCAAAGAAAACATTAACAGTTCCAGGTGTGTCTGAGGTGCCATAGGTTATCCAGGAAGAGGTGACGGATTTGTGCTGATGTGGTCCTGGAGCTCAGATGACAAGTATAAGCTGCAGTACCTGCTTAATTATCCAGAGCATTAAAGCCATGGTGTGAATGAAAGCATCATAGAGAGTAGAGAGTATGACAAAGAAGACAAGGTCTAGGATGGCCCTGGGGATCACTTACAGGAGGGGAAGCCATGAGGAACGTAAGGTGGACTCTTTCAGTGACTTTAATATGTCACATAAAAGTAGATGCAAAATTCTTCTGATGACAGCATAAGAAATGAAGATATTATTACAAAATTAAAAACAAAAGTAACTGTAGGGCCAGGCATGGTGGCTCACGCCTGTAATCCCAGCACTTTGGGAGGCTGAGGCGGGCGGATCGTGAGGTCAGGAGATCGAGACCATCCTGGCTAACATGGTGAAACCCCATCTCTACTAAAAATACAAAAAATTAGCCGGGTGTGGTGGCGGGTGCCTGTGGTCCCAGCTACTCGGGAGGCTGAGGCAGGAGAATCACTTGAACCCGGGAAGCAGAGCTTGCAGTGAGCCGAGATCACGCCACTGCACTCCAGCCTGGGCAGAAGAGCGAGATTCCGTCTCAATAAATAAATAAATAAATAAATAAATAAATAAATAAATAAATGTAACTGTAAAACTAGTAAAAGTCACACTTAGCAACATCGATTTAATGTGATTCATGCCATTGTTCTGTTAAATTAGATCTCTTGTATTGGATTTTGGTTTGTAGAGCACTGTAACCTCAGGTTAGTTCTGTGTTTAAGCTCTTTCTGCATTTTGACTTTAAGTGGAGAAGGCCTGCACTCCTGAGCAAATTGTATAGCATGTTATCAACTCACCTTTTGGTTTTGTAAGTTTAGAATGATCAGACTCTAATTCAGTGCTACAGGATCCAGGCCGAGTGTCTGCCGACAGCCTGCATGTGGGACGGGCTGACACAGCACAGCTTGCCCTGTGTCTGGCAGACTCTTGCCCCCACGTGCCTGCTACAGCGTGACTCAGCCACCTCCTTTCCCTGTGTCGACCACTGTGCAGCCTTCACTCAGACAGCACACAGGGGTATCCCTTGACCTTCACTTAGCACAGACAGGATTGCAAACATAAACCCAAATGCAGGCACGAAGATCGTGAGCAGGCTGTGCCAAAGAGGCGGGTGTTCAGATGACCCAGTGTGTGCTGATAAAATTAAAGACCATGGCATTGAAATTCAACACAAAAGTTTTAAAGGCCTTGCGGACAACTCAGAGAGGCCTGAGAAGACAGCAGCGCCAGAAATTTGTGGCTGCCAGTTTAAAGAAGTCTACCTTCCACAGTACCAGAAGCACAGATGAGAAACACAGTACCTCTTGCACAGGCATACGCTTTGAAAACCCTAAGGCATCGCATAGGCTTTTCTTTCTTTGCTGTCTTTTATCCATCTCTCTTTTATCTCTTTTTCTTTCTTTTCCTTTTTTTTTTTT
>NW_012107241.1:192989-212592 GCF_000951045.1 Mandrillus leucophaeus
TTTTTTTTGAGACAGGTTCTCACTCTGTTGCCCAGGTTGGAATGCAGTAGCATGATTTCAGCTCACTCTAACCTCCACCTCCCAGGCTCAAGCAATCCTCCTGCCTCAGCTTCCCTAGTAGCTGGGACCACAGGTGCATGCCACCACACCCGACTAATTTTTTAAAATTTTTTTTGTAGAAATGGGGTTTTGCTGTGTTGCCCAGGCTGGTTTCAAACTTCCCAGCTCAAGCAATCCACCCACCTTGGCCTCCCAAAGTGCTGGGATTACAGGCTTGAGCCACCATGCCCGGCCTATCTTCTCGTTTTTTGTCATCTTCTCTCTTCTTATGTGTGTCCACATCTCCCCCATTAGTGATAAGAACTACCCTTTGTGTAGGGCCTATAGTGTGCCACGATATTTTTCAATATATTCCCTTTCATCTACAGAACAATCCCAGTAGGATAGGTGTTACTGTCCCTAGGTCGGAGAAGCTAGGAAACTTGATCAAAAGTTAAGAGAGTTTTAAGCGGTGAGCCAGGGTTTGCATCCAGTTTTGTGTGTCTCTGGATCCTCTCTACCCACGATGATGTCTTCTCTCTCCATCCTATGAGCTTGTAATACAGTGATGTTTAGGCAGCCAGTGAGGCTGAGAGAAGGAGGGAATTCCTGCAGTCTCTCTGTGACTCCTCATTCCCCACAGCCCCTCCAGCCCCTGGATGATCCTTGCCTCCCCTGTCTCTCACCAGTTCTGACCCAGACTCTGGGAAACCTCAGCCTGCCTCCATGATCCCTGCCCACTGGTATCAGGTTGAGGCAGGGAAGTTTGCAGCTTGCGAGAAGTTCTGCTAATGTCTGTAAGAGGTATCCTTGGCAGAGCTAGGGACCCAGTGGAATTCCTCCTTCCATCTCACCCTTCAATTACGTCCTAAGGTTGGGTTGGTAAGGGGAATCTTTTCTCAATTTAGCACCCGTGAAATACTAAGAGTCTGTCTGTTGCTTTCTCGTGCCCTGTCCTTGCTGGGTCTTCTCATCCATTGTGTCTTTGCTTCTAGTATTTTTTTTTCTCATATACTCTCGCTCGCTCCCAGCTTGATTTTCAGTGCAGTTTTCCCCTTCCCCACACTTGCCTGTTTCTAACCTCTGCCTCCTCCCCATTTTTCTTCCTTGCTCCCATTAGGATCTGTTTCAGGTACTGGCTCTATGATTACTCCTTTACCCCCTCATCTCTCTTCCTTCCCACCAGACCTCTCTTCCCCCAGGTGCCCAGGTTCTGGTGCCTGTGCATCTCTCCTTTCTAGTGCCTTCATCCCACGCCCCTCTCCATGGCTCTCCCCTGTATCCTGGCCCGTCCAGATTAGGTTGCTTCTTTCTCTCTCCCCTGTGCTGCATCCCTCCAGCTCACTCACTCACTGCAATGCTTTGGATGGCCCACTGGTCAGGGACAGCAGCCTCTGGGATGGGGGATGCCCTAGGCTCAGATGACATCTCACTGCTGTTGGTTTTTTTCCCCATGTCTCCTTCCTAGTCTGGTGCTGCTGGTCATCCTTAACATGATGCTCTTCTACAAACTCTGGATGTTGGAATACACCACGCAGACCCTCACTGCTTGGCAGGGTCTAAGGCTCCAAGAAAGGTAATCCTGGCCTCGTCCCCTCACCTCTACCTTCATCCCACCCAGTGCCATGACACCTGTCTCCCAGTCTCCCTGGGACTGCCTCACTGCCCTTGCCCAAGGGATAGCCCTCTGGGAAGACCCCACAGGGAAACTCAGAATCTCTCCCTGTAGTTTCAGCCCACTTCTGATCTGGGGCACAGGGGAACCAGGGGCAGTGGGCAGAGGACAAAGCACTCTGATGTGACTCTCTGTCCTTTAGGGGTCTGGGAGCACAGGACAGTTCGCTGAGCATAACTCCAGCTGCTGGGGTACCCCTTCTTCTACCCCACAGGTTACCCCAGTCTCAGACAGAATGGGCCCAGCTCTTAGAGTCCCAACAAAAGTACCACGATACTGAGCTCCAAAAATGGAGGGAGATCATCAAATCCTCAGTGATGCTCCTTGACCAGGTGAGATGCCCACCTTCTCTGCTTGCCCCAGTCTTTGGGAGCAGGGACTCCTTCCCTTATGCTGTGAGAAAGATCCTCGTCTCTATCACCACCCTCCAGACTTCTGCCTCCAATTCATTCTTCCTCCAAGCCATGCATTGTTCTAAATGGAAAGCCTTCCTTGAGTGGGCTGCTAGAAATGCAGGTGTATTCTACAAAATAATAACAACAAAATGACCCACTGAATGTGCACCAGGAAAGCTGTAGGTTAGTTGGAAGGAGAACTCTTTTTATTTCTATTTTTGGTAACCATAACCATCTGACAGGCATTTAAACAGAGAACCCCCTCAACCCTTTTACAGAGATTTGTCTTCCCAGAGGGCATGTCTTTGAGTTTTTTCAAATGTTCACCGCCCCCTCCTTTGACAGTAGGTGGCACTGCACTGATAGTCTGGGAAGATGGCTGTACTTTGTCTTCTTGTCGTAGCATCATCTTTGTCGTACAGTTTGCCTGTATTCCCCCCCGCAAAACGAGATCAACTATTTAGGCAAATCATCCTGAGGCAAAATCAAAAATTAGCTTAGTTTCCTTGGGGGAGGGAGCTTCCTGCTTCCCCAGAATAGTTTAGTATCTTATAATATATGCCTCCATGTGGTTGCCTAGAGAGCAGGAACCTGCCTCTGCTGTGCAAGAGAATTAGAAAGTGATAGACTCACAGTTTACCCTGCTACATGACAGCTTCTCTCCCTGAAGAGTTGACTTTCTGACGTTTTGTGACCAGCCAGAGATGGCATCCCAGCCTTGCCACTAACTAATTTTGTGACCATGAGCAAGGGACCTTGAGCTTCCATTTCTTCATTTATAAAATAGGAATTGTAATCGTAGCTTCATGGAACTGTCATCAGGATTTGATGGCATATGGGTGGTGCTCATTAAAATTAAACTTTATTTCCTTGCATTCTTTGGTCTTAGCTCTAAATAAGGAGAAAGAGGCCGGGCGTGGTGGCTCATGCCTATAATCCCAGCACTTTGGGAGGCCGAAGAGGGCAGATCACTGGAGGTCAGGAGTTTGAGACCAGCCTGGCCAACATGGCAAAACCTTGTCTCTACTCAAAATATAAAAATTAGCCGGGCATGGTGGCGCACGCCTGTAATCCCAGCTGCTTGGGAGGCTAAGGCAGGAGAATTGCTTGAACCTGGGAGGCGGAGGTTTCAATGAGCTGAGATAGCGCCACTGCACTCCAGCCTGGGCGACAGAGTGAGACTTCATCTCAAAAAAAAAAAAAAAAAAGGGAAAAGAATCTTAATGCAGCTATCAGGACCCAGTTGGATGTGTTTAGCTTTGTCACTATACTTAAGGAGGGCATTTTTTTTTTTAACCAAAAGAAGACAAAAAGCATAGTGAGGAGTTTAGAAGCCCTACCATTTCAAGAATGGTTGATGGCACTGAGGACAAACCCAGGAGAAGGGAACACGGGGGTGAGGAGAACAGGGTGGTCTTCAGACATCTAGGCCAACAGGTGTCAAGGGTTAGACTTACTGAAAAACTCCAGAGCACTGAACTTGGGCTAGAAGTTTAAGAAAGTAATTTTTCTTCATCATCAACTGCAGACAACTTGTGGCTAATGCTGTCCAGCAATGAAACAGGCTACTGTAGAGAACTGAGATTCCGACATTGAAAGTGTTCAGGGGGTAACTAGATGATGATGGATAAAGAACTTATCGATTAAATTGGGACATTTGGACTAGATGACCCAGGGGTCTCTTCCAACTCTAGAATTCTGTTTCAGAATGGGGCCCATTAACTTGGGGGTTGGGGCTGTCAGACTTATAGCCTAGTGGACTCTACACGATAAGTATTAAGAGAGTTGTTTTGTTTCAATCTCTTTAAAAGTAACTTTTAAAATAACAGAATGGCCTCCTCCTCTGTCTTGAGCAGAAGATATAAATGAACTAGAGAGGAGAAAGTGGTAGACTAAGCAGGGAGACCAGACTTTCCCCAAATCTGTAACCGTTTACCCCAGAAATGTTGTCTTATGTTGTGACAGAGCAGTTTACCCAGAGACAGTATGTAAATATGTGAGTATTTAAATATGTGGTGTGATGGGCCATTTTAGAATTCTCCTGCCGGGCTCCATTCTAGTCTCCCATTTAGACTGCACTCTGTGACCTAAAAATGTTAATTTGCTGATATGGGTACCTAATAGGAACCTACCCAGTTCTCTGCGTGGTGCCCCTGGGTGCACAAGAGAAGGATTAGACACCGTTCTAGTCCTTGCAAACATGAAACCAAGCAACGAAAGATGACTGAAGTCCAGAGCCTGAGTGTGCTGTGTGAGAGACCATGAAGGAGAGGGATGACTGAGAGCTGGAGGAAGTTTGGATCTATTCTGAGCCTTAGCAGATGGGTGAGATTGGCATAGGCAAGAGCACAAAGATTCCCAGGTGGGGGGAACAGTGTGGCTAAATGTACAAAGACAGGCATGTGGTATATTAGGGATCATCAGGGAAACCAGATGAAACGAGTAGATCAAGTCAGTGACAGCCTGAGAGGCTCTTTGTAGCAGTTGAACACTTCAAGAGAGTTCTCGATTCAGCACTGAGACCCAGTAAGCCCTACCCAAGGGCTTCCCATGCTAGATTGTCTGTCTCCTTTCTTTCTTCCTCTCTTTTTTTCTTTTATTTCTCTCTCCCTCTCCTTGTCCCTCTCTGTCTCTCTCTTTTTTTAAGAGGCAGAGTCTTGCTCTGCTGCCCAGGCTGGAGTGCAGTGGTGCAGTCATAGTTCTCTGCAGTTGCGAACTCCCGGGTTCAAGCCATCCTCCCATCCCAGCCTCCTGAGTAGTTAGGACTACAGGTGCATATCACAGGGGCTGGCTAATTTTTAAATTTTTTATAGAGATGGGGTCTCTCTGTGTGACCCAGGCTGGTCTGAAACTCCTGGCCTCAAGCGATCCTCCCACCTCTGCCTCCCAAAGTGCTGGGATTACAGGTGTGAGTCACCGCGCCCAGCCTGACTGTCCCCTTTCTACTTGAAACAGCGTGCCCAGAGAACCAGCCTTGCTTTAGGTGCCCAACTCTTTTCAGCCCCATGGCGTGGTTGGAGGCCTGCCCTAGGCGGGTGTGGGGAGAGGGCTGCTCGGTGGAGAATCCCACTGAAAGCGCAGACCCAGGCCTGGGGTGGGGTTTTCTGTCTTGCAGATGAAGGACTCGCTCATCAACCTTCAGAATGGCATCAGGTCCCGCGACTACACGTCGGAAAGTGAAGAAAAGAGGAATCGCTATCATTGACAAGGCAGGAACAGGGTGGCTGCAAGAGGCCTGTGCAATACATGTACATAGACCATATAAATATATATATAAATATATATATATACAGAATATAAATATATATATTATATACAGATTTTAAAAAAGAGATAATGCCTATGTACCAGGGAGAAGGAGCGGGCCCTCCCGCTCCCTGTGCTGGCCGGAGCAGCGTTTTCCTGGGGTGGGGCAGCTGAGGAGGGCAGGAACCGCCTCTCAGCACTGACCACCCTGATCTCCCTCCTCCCACCCTCTGTTCCCCACCCCTTCCCTTGCTGGCCATTCTTGGCTCTTAGAAGGGAAATGTTGAGCCAAAGTTATGCCTGTGAAGACCCTAGGGTCTCAAAAAGAAGTCTCAAGACGGCATTGCTTAAGGTGCTTCGTTCCCTGATCCCCTTTTGATTTGTTTCCAAAATAAAAGAGAATCTTTTCTTCCCTACCCCAGGCTTCCCCAGGCATTCTCTTGGGAACACAGAAACATCAAGGGAGCCCAGTCTAAACTCTTAGGGTTGGCCGCCCACTTGATCCGGACCGTACTGAGCCTCAGATGGAGAGGATGCTTGGAAAGCTAGGAAGGCTGCATTGGGGGGTGGCAGGCTCCCAAGACCCGTGTTCTGAAGGATACTCTCCTCCATCACCCCTGCACCGTCCTCCGACCTATGTAGGGTGTGGACGCAGTAAGGGCTGGGAATTTCTTACTTTCCCACCCACTTTCTCTCTGGTCTTCTCCCAGGCTGGATCTGGGCGAAGTGTCACTTTTTAGTGCCTAAAGTCCTATTGTTTTCTGTGCCCTAAGAGCACATTGTTTATTAGCCAGGGTGGAGCATTTTTGACCTTATTAAACCTCTTTTAGTGCTTCTAAGCAAGTCAGGTGTGTGGCTCTGAGGCGTTCACTTGGAGCTGTCAGTGTGATTTCCAGGATAAGTCAGGGTGTGCTGGGCCCTCCAGGATTTGAGAGAGGAAGAGAAGGCCCTCGCTACGTCCGGGGTGCAGGGTTTACCCACAGAACACTGTGAGTGGTGAGCAACAAGATGGGTTGCCAGCGTCATTTGCTCTTGGAATGAACCAGCATTCGCCAATGGAGACAACTGTCTGAGATAGCTTGCACATGGAAAAAGCATCTAAGCCATTGGAGGGAAGGAACTGGCAAAGGTGCATGTGTTTGGGCAGGAAAAGGCCAAGTGAAATCTATGCCCCAAGGGAGTCATTCCAAATCCTGAGTTTCTCAGACTTGGGAATGGGGGCTCTGGCAGGGGGTGGAGTACAAATCCTGCTCTGGTCTCTGGCCCCACAGAGGTGTAAGATCATTAAGGAGTAGAAGGCACTGGCTTCAAAGAGTGAGACATTCAGGGCCTTTTCAGCGTTGGCCCACTAGCACCATGCATTTATCTGAATTCACAGGGCCCTCTGGGCACATTCATCATCCCTCATATACTAACTACTATTTCTTCATATAATGATCAAAAGAGTCCCACCAGCTCCAGGCAGAGCTTGTGGAGATTCATGAAAGAGTCACAGCCCATTGGGCATGCAGAGCTCTTCAGTCTTGCTTGTTCTTCTCCTGGGCTTCTTGATGCAGGGGCAGAAGGAACTCCAGATGTCCCAGATGTCCCAGAACATCAGCCCAAAAGACAGAAGATTTTATCACTCATCTACCCCACAAAGTTGTATTTTTCTTTTAGAATGGCCTTTAATTCCCTGTGGCAATTACAGTTTCTGACTTTTCCATGTGAAGATAAGGCCTTGGTATTTCCCTAAGGGCAGGATCCTCCAAGGGAGGAGGGTGAGGAGGCTCCAAGTCATCAGCCAGAGCAGGTATTCCTCCCCTAGAAGAGGAGATGGAAGGAAATGCAGTTTCATGTAATCCCTGTGAAGAGTGCCTACGCGCACAGCCCAGTGTGTCCTTGTTCAGTTCTTGTCTAGGACTTTGGGTAAGGGACACTGGTAGGGATCAAGGCTCATGGGCTCTGAGCCAAAGAAGGAGGCATGGTGCAGACTGCTGGAAATCTCCCCCTTGGCACAGTCAGAAGCCAAAACTATTCCCAGAAAGTTTTGAATGCAAAAATTGGAGATTCCCGAATTTATTCCATACATAATTATTTACTTAAGTTATTTAATTATGAAAGGTGCCATGGTGGAACCTGTGGGATGACTTTAAAAGGATTCTTTGTTTGGAGTCAAGTGACAGAGCAGACCTGGCAGCAGGGAGTTGTTCTGCTTCTGCTTTACCTCTCAGGACCATTCCCAGCAGGAGAAGGTGGCAGGGAGGGCAGTACTGAGTATATCAGAAGAACCCTCCTGGTTTTTTAGTGATTTGAACCCAGTAGACAATGTGTGCACATAGGGAATGCCCTTTAAGAATTGTGGGTCTCTTGTAGGCTCTCTCTGTTCCAATAATTTTTTGACTATCATACCAGGAGAAAACCCACAACTCTATTCATTCCCAAACAAAATCTCTTCCCCCTTGGTTAATAGCTTGTGAAAGAGATCTTAACTCACCCTTGCAGATAAGTCTGGGAGTGAAACAAATAAATAGCATTGTATTCCTGGCCATTAGCCTGGCTAGTTGCTGTCTACAAGGGAGCATCAAAAAATCACTACTTATGTAACTTCTTCCAGCCAGTGCTTTTTGTGTTTGTTTTTGTTTACTAGGGACACACAGGAGTCTTTCTGTAATGACTTATGTGGTACAATGTTTGAGAGTTTGCACTCAGTTTTAAAGAATTTGCAGTTTCTAACGAGGTGAAGAACTACTATAGGATCTAAAGTTCCATTACAGCTTACTGTGAAAGCATTGACAAGACTGGCCTCAGACAAGCTAATCATGGGTGTGACTCTCTCCTTTCCCCATCCACCTCTTTGGGGACAAGAGGATTACATCTCAGGCCAGCAAGATCAGCTGCTTGAAGCTCTGTATAAGAGCACTGCACTGATGGTTTGGAGACCTGGGCCTGGGTCCTGATTTTTCCACTGACTAAGCTCTGTGGCCTTGGGCAAGTCATTCTGTCTCTGAGCTTCAGTATCCTCCTGTCACAGGAGGGAGTGGGGCTAGATCATCTTTAAGGTAGGTTCTAGCTTTGACATCATCTTGAGGGTTAGGCCAGAGGCTGAGAAGACTGAGTGCAATTTCTCAGTTACTCTGCCAGGAGGGAACAAGCCCAGAGGCTGAAGCTTCCCAGTATTTAGAGGCGTGGTAGGGCAGTGTTTGCATTCCCAGGAGACCCAGGGTGGTTAAAATATATTCTTTAGGTGGCTCGGAGGGCTGGGGACGCCCAGTAGAGGGGGGGAGAGAGAGAGAGAGAGAGAGAGAGAGAGAGATCGAGCGAGCTTGATGTATTGCTCAGTATTCACCTAGAAGAGTTTCTTCCTTCTTTGGCCTAGTTTGTGGAGGGATCTTCCTTTGGACTTTCTCTGAGTTGGGAGAAGAACATTCTTTTCAATGGAGCTCATCTTCTATCTCTAGGCTCTGTGAAGCCTTTCATCTGTCTGTCCTTCCTCCTTACTGGTAGAAGAAACAGTGGAGAGAAACCACTTCTGGTCCTAGCACTTCTCTTTGGTCTAGATAGGGTTTGGATTTAGTGTGAAGCTTTGGCTAAAACTCTTGGGTTTGCCTTAGAGCACTGACACTAAGAACCTACACTGACATGGCGAGGACCAAGAGAGCTCAAGAGGAGTGCTTTGTGAGAAGTGGATTCTCTCTTGCCCCCACCCAAACTTGAACTATACCTATTACATTTCCAGGCAGCATCCCTAGGATGAGGTCCTGGAGAAGGGACTAGGGGAAGTATCTTTCTGGATGCTTGTGGTCCCAGAAGGGTACTTTCTGTGCCATACCATGTCGCTGCTTTAAGCTCTGCAGGGCAGCCAAAGCCAGCCCTTTTCTCCTACTGCCCCCAGGAGAAATAGCACTCTTCTCCCTCCCCCAGATGGCAGGGCTGTGGTCTCCCTACACCTCATACCCTGCCTGCCTCCTCCAGGAGGAAACTCCAGGGCCCCTTCCTGACTCTTCCCCACCCTCACCACTTGTCTCTAGTCTATGGAACAATCATCCCATTCACCACTTCACATCCTTGACTTTCATTCCCCCAACCTCCAGCAGGTTGGCCCCAATCCCCTTCACCTCTGTGTTTTCTTCCAGAAGATGCATTTTGGGTCTGAGAGGAGCATTTTCCTGGAAGGCCATCTTTTAAGACCCCTGCTTGCTGTCATAGTGCAGAGCAGGAATTTGCACACTGTTTAGAGCGCTCCTTTCCCACCGCTCTGCCCAGCCTTGTTACCTCACTTCTGCTCTGGCCATGGTTGTGAAGGGCCCAGCCAGCTCCCTGTTTTGATGTTCTGTGCAACAGCTCTGGGGTCTTGTGACTGGAGATCCTCAGCAGGCCCTGGAGCCCGGACTGGAGTCTTGGCAGCTGATGAGCAGCACCTTGCCGGCCAGGAGGAGCTGATGCTGGACGATCTCCCCAACATTTGAAGGCTTAAAGAACATTATCATTCTTCAGCCCTCCTTGCTTCTCTCAATACAATAAGACATTGCAGAAGCAAAAGGGTGGCCTCTGCTCCAGGCAAGGCAGCTGACTGGGGCATTGGCCTGGGGCTTGGGTGCCACGTGCTGAGATTGCATAGTCAAAGCAGCCATTTTTGCCAACAATAGCTTGTGGCTCCCCACATTTTCCTACCCTGCACTTAAAGGCCAGACCACTCTCTGCATGGACCAGACCATCTTCCCAAACCCATGGTGCTTTTTCCCCAACTCAACCTAGACTCCAAGGTGGGGAGGGATGGGTCAGAGGCCATAGTGGCCCCTGGATAATCCTGACATGAGGTGGAGTGGGGTGAGGCAGAGGGAGCAGCCCCAACACCTGCACTGGGCCATCTATGGGAAAGAACACGGGTCGAGTGCAGTCGAGTTGTCTGGCCGTCTGTATTTGGATCTATAACTGTACTTTGCCTGGCGCTGTGCGCAAGGTCGGAACACTTACTGCTAGTACCTAGAAACACACAAGGCTGCCCAGCCAAATCTTAATGTAAAGTAGCTAGAGCCATGGAAGTACAGTATGAATTAAAAAGAAAAAAGTATTGAACTACAATAATAAATGGTGTGCGTGTTTATTGCTTGATTTATGAGTGCTCGTCACCTCAGATGTTTCTGGTCTTGCCAAGTGGACTCACAGCAGGTCCTGAAGGCATGCGTGTAGGTACACTTGTACACACACACACACACATACACGCGGCCATCCACCTTCTCACAGGCGGGAGGGAGGCCGCCGGATCGACTGGAATGGATAAGTTTCGGAGTCAGATCTGAGTACAAAGTGCAGCATCACTGTTTACCAGCTGTGTGGCCGTACGCCCCATCTGTCACTCCAAGCCTCAGTGTGTCAGAGATAATACATTTAAAAAACACATCGTTCTTAGTATGGCAGCTGGTATTATACTAAAATATTTTCTTTTGTTTTGAGACGGTCTCACTGTGACCCAGGCTGGAGTAATCATTGCACCAGTAGTGGTGCAATCATGGCCACTGCAGCCTTGATCTCCTGAGCGCAAGTGTTCTTCCCACCTCAGCGTCCTGAGTAGTTGGGGCTACAGGCACACACCACCATGCCAGGCTTTTTTTTTTCTTTTTTTTAGAGATGGGGTCTCACTATGTTGCTCAGGCTTGTCTTAGACTCCTGGCCTCGAGTGATCCTCCCGCCTCAGCTTACCAAAGTGTTGGGATGATTAATCTTTTTTTTTGTTTGTTTCTTTTTGAGATGGAATTTCACTCTTGTTGCCCAGACTGGAGTGCAATGGCGTGATCTCAGCTCACTGCAACCTCCGCCTTCTGGGTTTAAGCAATTCTTCTGCCTTAGCATCCCGAGTAGCTGGGACTACAGGCACCTGCCACCACGCCTGGCTAATTTTTGTATTTTTAGTAGAGATGGGGTTTCAACATGTTGGCCAGGCTGGTCTTGAACTCCCGACCTCAGGTGATCCGCCTGCCTCAGTCTCCCAAAGTGCTGGGATTACAGGTGTGAGCCACTGCGTCTGGCCGATTTTTACTCTTATGATGAGTAGTACTGTTGTTTTAGGAGACTGTGATGAACTGTGAATCCTGATGATGGTTTCTTGTTGAACTTTTCCCTCTTCGGGCCTTAACACTTCCAGGAAGATGAATGTTGAGAGACTGCTTTGCCTTCTTCTTTTATGTTCCCTAAACTGGTGGAGCTGAGAGCCAGATTGGCTTCTCCCTTCATTAGGTCAGCCTTGCAGGGAGCTCCTTGCTACCTGGTTAGGAAACTTGTTTGATGTCAGGCAAGAACATAAGTGACTCTTGTGTTCCTTTGTATTAGGGTAGAGGAGGAAAGGGAAGCAGAGAGGCCAGATCACACATTTAGTGTGTGTTTAATGTGAGGCTATTACATGGTTTTCATTCTCATGCATATCCACAGATTGAGTACGGGAATATGAAGCAGGCTGAGGTGCTGGGGGAAGGCATAGTCTATGGGGCAGACACAGTAAGTGGAACAAAACCAAAGAGAGTGGTTTTTAGGGATACTTTATTGACATGAACAAGGAGTTTACTGAAAAATAGCACATACAGGCATTATGTTGTTGAGGGCTTAGGTGGTTGGCTGTGGAAAATCAAGAAAAAGCAATATGAAGATGATAACATGGAAAATACTTCTATCTGTTGCAAGACTAAGAGGGTGTGGATTGTGTTGGATGGCGGTTCACAAGCCTGCAAGCACTTGGCCTTCAGCGGCCTCCCTCTCCATCACACACACTGCTGAGCAGAGGCAGCTCTTGCCAAGCGGTGACACAGGGAGGAAGCACAGAGCATTGCTGGCTCTGAGGGTTAGCTGGCCTGGGCTGGAGACCCGAGTTTGATGTATAAATCAGACTTGCTTGGAAGTGCTTATCTCCTGAGTCTTGCTGCGAACTCAACTAAGGGGGAGGAAGTGGGCTGGATTAATCATGAGCTGTCCACCAGCTGAGATTTTAGAGATTAAGTAGGGTTTGGATGATGCTGTTTTTCAGACTGAT
The DNA here is from genome assembly GCF_000951045.1 of Mandrillus leucophaeus. Classification (NCBI taxonomy): domain Eukaryota; kingdom Metazoa; phylum Chordata; class Mammalia; order Primates; family Cercopithecidae; genus Mandrillus; species Mandrillus leucophaeus. The sequence continues at coordinate 205,348 of NW_012107241.1, forward strand.
GACTGCATAGCACACTGAAGGTCTAGGCTAGCGCTTGACAGAGTGGGTGCAAAAAGATGTTACTAGAATGAGTGGATGATCAGACTGGCAAGCACACCAAGCACTATTCAGATACATTTGCAGTGACTAGGTGAATTCACTGAATTAGGGATTTTTCATTTACAAAATGAGGTGAGAGGAAGGCTTCTTTTGTTTTTTTGTTCTTGTTTTTTCATTTTCATGTTAAATTGGGAAAGGACAAACTAAGATATATTCTGAAGTGTGTCTAGCTCTTGCTTCTCTTTCTTCCTGCAAAGATGAAATGGCACAGCCTTTTCCCTCAGATTTATGTGAGGAGGACTCACAGATTCTGAGATGGGTGGAATTTCTTGTTTTGATCCAATAATTTTGGGGAGAGAGGAGGGAGCTGCTGTCTCTTAACCATGCACTGCTCTTCACACTTCCCAGCATATTCCTGCTTTGAAAAGTGACTTTCCTAGTAATATTTCTAGGTGAACATCTAAGGAGAAACCTGCAACTGAGAAGGAAGTCTGAGTGTGTGGGTGTTTGGGAATGGAGAAACTAAAGGGGCATGCCATTAAACAAGTGGTGAGAATAAAGGCTGGGGTAGGGACAGGCAAGGAGTGTTTGAGGTTGGTGCTCTGATTCAAGACTGAGGTGACAGTGAAGGTCAACAGGGCAAGGTGCTCTTGGGGCCAACTGGATTGAGCAATCACATTCATGGCTGTGAAGCAGTAAGAACGGGAAAATCAGACTGAGCCAAGCTTGGCCTTTAGTGAATTGTGTTACCGAGGATCAGACATGGGAAATATCCAGCACCAAGACAACAGATGGGGTTTCCAAAGTGATAATAATAGCCCTTGAGAACTCTTCTAAGCCCTTTAATAAGCAACATCAGGCCAGATAAAGCTTCCAGAGAAACACACATCTAGTCTGGGTCTTTTATAAGATTATGGGAAGAGACAGGGAGGTGGGTGGAGATTGGAAGTAGGCTGGTGATCACAGTACCTTGTTGATTTACAGTCATGATCAAATCTCCCAGGAAGGAGTTTCGTTGCAATTCAGGAGAAATGATGATGCACAAACCAACTAGAAAGAGAACCAAAATAGGACCGACTCTCAAAGCACATTGCTAGCATCCACCAAAAAGCAAAGTAGTAGAGAAGCAGTGAGTGGGATTAGGGGTGAGAGAAGATGGAGAACATTAGGACAGGCAAGACAGGCAATGGTTAGATGGAAGCTAAAAAATAAGAAAACGAAGCAGCTATGGTCTAAGTGGAAAGAGAACTGAAAGAGGAGTCAGAAGACCTGGATTCTTGCCGTCTACCTACCAGCTAGGTTTCCTTATAATTTAGTAAAGTTACTTAACCTCAGAGAGCCTCAGTTTCTTCTTTTGTAATGTGAGTATTCATAATATTGACCTCAAAGGACCAGTTATAGAGAAGAAATAAAATAGTTAAGTGAAAATACTTTGTAAACCATATAGTTCTAATGAAAGTGTCAAGAATGAGAAGAATGGAGAAGTTAGAAAGAGTGTGGAAGATAACTTGTCAAGGATAAATAAGTGATAGGTACCATTCAGCTTCATTAAAAGCCATGCAAGCAGCATCTGAGTTGGGTTTTTTAAAAAAGAAGAGAAAAAGGCAATCATGCATACTGCCTGTTTCAACTTAGATACAAGAGCTATTGGAACACTGAGGAAAACGCAGTGGTAGTAAGTATCTTTCTACTACCGCAAGTTGTGGTATCCACGAGCTATGGACTGGAAAAATGTCACACTAAGGCCAATTTTCCTAACTACAAAGTTAAAAAGATCTATATTCTCTACCTAATTTCAGAGGGACTGTGTGGAAAATTACCAATAAGAAGAGTCTTGAATTTATTGCAAATATTTTCTTCAACAAAATCAGACTCTTTAATGTGTTAACGGTCTAGTTTGGGACCAGGCACGGTTGCTCATGTCTGTAATCCCAGTGCTTTGAGAGGCTGCGGCTGGCGGATTGCTTGAGCCCAGGAGTTCAAGATCAGCCTGGGCAACATGGCAAGACCCCTGTCTCTACAAAAAATACAAAAATTAGCCAGGCATAGTGGTGCATGCCTGTAGTCCCAGTTACCTGGGGGCTGAGGTGGGAGGATTGCTTAAACCTGGGGCAGTTGAGGCTGCAGTGATCTGAGATTGCGCCACTGCACTCTAGCCTGGAAGACAGAGTGAGGCTCTGTCTCAAAAAAAAAAAAAAAAAAAGTCTGGTTTTAAGTACTCTCCTAGGATGGAAGAATGAAAAGAAAAAAAAAAAAAAAGCTTTTAAAGTAAAGCTCTAAACCAATGGATTATGGTCTTTCCCTATAAAGGGAGGTCCCAGATCTGAGGGACTTCTCTCTCACTGAATCCCAGTCACCTTCATCTTCTTACATTCTGTAAAGCATCTTTGCCCTCTCTTGTCCCTAGGTGCTGAAGGAGGTCACACTTGGACCTGTCACTCAATTAAAATGAAACACGAGATATCGACTAAAATTTTTTCCAGTTTCTCTGCTCCCTTAAAAGCTAGGGGAAAAAATCTGAAAATTATGCATTCATAAGTGAAGTATTTGGAAACCACCTACCCATCCCTCCCCTCTCATACCACTTATTTGCTCATGATTCATCTCAGACTAAACATTTTTCTTAGTTTAAATATCATTCTCAGATGCACTCTCTTTCTGGAGGGTATTTCACAAATCTTTACATAAAGGAAGTTCTTTAAGTCTACCTCATGTTCTTCTCTCTGCTTTTTTGGCCAATTTCTAGTAATCTGAATCTATCAGAGTTGACCTCAGCCCAGTGTGTGCTTGTGAAAGAAGCATTGCCATAGACAAGTCCAATGTCAGTCTTTCCAGAAACAAAGTTATCCACTGGGCACAGTGCCTCACGCCTGTAATCCCAGTACTTTGGGAGGCTGAGGTGGGTGGGTCATTTGAGGTCAGGAGTTCGAGACTAGCCTGGCCAACATAGTGAAACCCCGTCTGTACTAAAAATGCAAAATTTAGCCAGGCGTGGTGGTGCATGCCTGTAATCACAGCTACTGGAGAGGCTGAGGCATGAGAATCGCTTGAACCCAAGAGGCAGAGGTTGCAGTGAGCTGAGATCACACCACTGCACTCTAGCCTAGGTGACAGAGGCTCCATCTCAAACAAAAAACAAAACAAACAAAAAAATCCATCCCAGGAAGTGTAAACTGGGCAGCACCTAAGGCTTATTTCTGCTCCAGTTTATCCTCTTAAGCCTCTTATTCAGTTAGCCCTGTATGAGTCTTAGTTGCCTCCTATTTGTAAAATGAGGAATAATACTGGTGGCACAGAAATTTTGAGAGGAAGAACTCAGGAATTTCAGTCCTAATGCCCAGGTAGTGTGCCCACAGGGAGGGCACACATACATTCTCGCAATAGGATCAAGAACGTGTTCAGAAACATGTTGCATGACTTTTGAAGAGCCACTTAAATTACCATTGGTCCTTCCCAAGTCTCCTGTCCTTGTCTTCTTGGAGGGTAGCTTAGAGACCCATCAGGATCTAGCTCAGGAGAATTAAGCTCCAGAGAGCACGTTAGTCCATGCTTCAGGATCTTTCTGTCATGGGAGAACCTAGACAGGCATGTTTCACTCTGATGCTGTAGCAAAGTGGGCCATGAACTTGACAAAACTGACTTCAAGGAATCCAAGTTCATGACACACTTTTGCTGTAACCCGAACTAATCACTCCTGCTTCCTTCTATTAAGACATCCATTCTCTTGCAGTAATGGAGAATGAACCAGTTCCAGCCAGTTAAGGGCAGAGGGAGGTGCTAACTCCAGCACTTGTACAAAGTCATTTGGAGCACAGGGGAGAAATCCAGTTGGCTTTGGAGTGTCTTGTTCGAAAACTAGGACAGGGTGAGGTTGAGTCTATGTAGAAATGTTGGCTTCTCGGTTCTGGCAGAGTCTTATGGTACGTAGAGGTCTGATGGAGTTAGGAAGTCAGAGGTGAAAGCTCAGAGGCAGGTGGATGTATGGATGAATGAATAGAAGGATGGATGCATGAAGGGATGCAATGGGGCCCTTGGGGCACCCTCCTGATGCCATTGACATTGCTGAACATGGGATGTCCAGTCCCTCAGGTGTTCAGGCCACCTACCAAAGACAAAATAACTCACTGAGAATTTGCCACCCAGCCCAGCCCAGCCCAGCCCCAAAATTCTTTGACCAAAGAAGGGAGTTGGAGAATCCTATGCCTCTGTTACCATGGGCAAGTTCAGGTTGCCTCGACCCTCAGGCCAAAGCAGTTCCCTTCTGAAGCACTGACGTCATACAGAGCTTTGTGGCTTAAAGAATTACCCTGAGGGCGGGGACCCCAGGCAGGGTAGACAGTGACCTAAGGGACCAAATGTAAAGTCACTTCAGTTGTGGGCAACGAAGTCACTTGTACAACCTGCCATCCACATCTGCCTTCCCCTCCCATGTTCCTGTAGGTCACCTCATGTCACACTGCTCCTGTTCTATTCCTCCACTGGTACTGCAGAGTTCTCCTTGTTCTCAGATGGGATGGCAAGGTAGTCAGACCTATAGAGGACACAGGGAAAGGGAATCAGAGCTTCAGTGCCCGGGGTGGGAACACAAGAGGGGGAAGGAGCAGGGCACAGGAGCAAGGACCTATAGAACAACTCTGCATTTCCGTCTGCTGTGTTTCCCAAGAGAAAAACAACCTTTTCTGCAGATTAAAATAATCATTTCCCCCATATATGTATATGAACACCCACCAGGACTGTATAGCTTCTCATTTATCCATCTTGTCTTCGGCATTTAGTTAGATTAATATGTTGGCCAAGGCTCATGCCTCTAATCCCAGCACTTTGGGAGGCCAAGGCAGGAAAATTGCTTGAGCCCAAGGGTTCAAGCCTGGGCAACATGCGAAACCCTGTCTGTACAAAAAATACAAAAAACTAGCCTGGCATGGTGGCACGTGCCTGTAGTCCCAGCTACTTGTGAGGCTAAGGTGGGAGGATCACCTGAGCCTGGGAGGTTGAGGCCATGATTACGCCACTGCACTCCGGCCCGGCGACAGTGAGACCATGTCTCAAAAATAAAATTAAATTAAATGTTGGTCAAAATGACAGCTGTGAAATTATATTTTATAGTTGTTTCACATGTTTATAGGCTATTTGGGTTTCTACTTCTGAAATTTGACTGTTCATTTGCTTTCCAGTTCTTCTGAGATCTTTGTCTTTTTCACATTGATTTTTCTTTGATGGTTTCACGTTTTGACAATTTCTCCCAGTCTCTTGTTTGTCTATGAATTTTGCTTATGGAGTCTTCTAATGAACAGCTGATTCTTTACATATAATGTAATCAAAATTATTTTTCCTCTTGGATTTGTGCCTTTTGTATTTTATTTGGGAAATTTTCTCTATTGCAAGGTGATAAAGATATTCTCTTATATTCCCTTAATGAAATTTTCAAGTTTGACTTTTACTTTGAGTTTAAATCCCCTGACAATTTATTTTGGTTTAGTATGAGAGATGGGGAATCTAATTTTGTTTTGTGTTTTTCTTTGTTTGTTTCTGTATAGATTAGGAATTTTCCCTGGACCACTTACTGGGCAGTTCATTCTTCCTTCAATGATTATAACATCATCTCTCTCACATATCAGGTTTTCCTACATGCATTAACCTGATTAGGGGCTTTTTGTTTGTCCACTTCGTATGCCTGTGCAGTATCACAAACTCTGTATTCTGATAGCTCTGTAAGAAACCTTCATCTGGCCGGGCGCGGTGGCTCATGCCTGTAATCCCAGCACTTTCGGAGGCTGAGGCAGGCGCATCACGAGGTCAGGAGATCAAGACTATCCTGGCTAACATGGTGAAATCCCATCTCTACTAAAAAAATACAAAAAATTAGCCGGGCATGGTGGTGGGTGCCTGTAGTCCCAGCTACTCGGGAGGCTGAGGCAGGAGAATGGCGTGAACCCGGGAGGTGGAGCTTGCAGTGAGCCAAGATCGCACCACTGCACTCCAGCCTGGGCAACAGAGCAAGACTCCATCTCAAAAAAATTAAAATAAAATAAAATAAAATAAACCTTTGTCTCTGATAAGACAAATCCTACCAACCTCTTGCAAATTTACTGCTCTTTCTTTGAAATGGTTTAGACCAAGGGTGGGCAAATTATGGCCTAAGAGCTAAGGATAGTTATTTGCAAACAAATAGAAGAACAATACGTGACAGGGACCTATGGAGCCTGCAAAGCCTAAAACACGTATTATCTGGCTATCCCTTGGTTTAGACTATTTTTGGTCACTTAGCCTTCCATGTGACTTTTAAGATCAGTTTATTAAGTTCTTTGAGAAATCTAATGGGCATTTGGATTGGAATTTCATTGAATTTGAAGATTAATTTGGGAGAAAATTGTTTACACTTTTGAGGTTTTATTCTCCATCTAGTTACATTTAAAGTCTTTCAGTAAAGGTTTGTAACTTTTTCTCTAAGTGTCTCGTATATTTTTGTCAAATTTATCCCAGAAACTGGAGAGTACTTGTTGCTATTGTAACTTTAAAAGCATTTTAATATTTTAAACATTTAAATATGTTACTAAATTTGTTGCTGGAATACAGGTGATTTTTATATTTTGATTTCTATCAACAATTTTGTGGAACGTTCTTCCTAGTCCTAATAGTATTTTTGTAGATTCTCTTAGGTATCCTATGTAAATAGTAGGTATAAATAATGATCATTTAGTTTCTTCCTTTCCAAGTCTTTTTCTTCCTTGTATTTAGTTGGTCTTCACCTAGGATTTCCGATACAATATTGATAGAAACAGGGAGAGGTAGTCTCCTTGATATGTTCCTGATATTACAGGCATTTGAGGTTTCAACACATAGATGATATTTGCTATAGGCTGCCATTTATCACTTTAAAGATGCTTGGTGTTTAGGTGTAGATATATTTTATTTATTCTGCTCAGAGTATATTACGCATCTTGAATCTGAAGAGTCATCCTTCCCTTAGCCGCTCTGTCTCTGAACACTGTCTCTCCTCCATTCTCTGTTCTATTTTTTTTTTTTTTTTTTGAGACAGAGTCTCACTCTGTCTCCAGGAGTGCAGTGGCGTGATCTTGGCTCACTGCAACCTCCACCTCCTGGGTTCAAGGGATTCTCCTGCCTCAGCTTCCTGAGTAACTGGGATTACAGGCATGTACCACCATGCCCAGCTAATTTTTGTACTTTTAGTAGAGACAGGGTTTC
>NW_012107241.1:213302-214918 GCF_000951045.1 Mandrillus leucophaeus
CCTGGACTCAGTCAATCCTCCCTCCTCTGCCTCCTAAAGTGCTGGGATTACAGGCGTGAGCTACTGTACCGGGCAAGCTTATTTTTTATATTTTGTTGGGTCCTTCTTGTGTCTAAAGCTCCTGGGATTCAATCCTGCCATTTTTCACTCTTGCTCATGCTAGATGACTTTTCGCCGTGTCTTTTAGTTTTGGGCTGGCCTATGAAGTCAGATCCAGCAGTGCTCTCTCTGGGGAGTCCTACTAGGCCTTGGCTGAGAGTGAGTTCCTTCAGAATGGGTTTCATTTCCTTCTATGAGACATTCATAGTTATCACTGGCCAGGAACTAATTTTTACTGCATTTCTCAGCTTAGAGGTTCCTGGGTCATATGAATAGTACACATTGAAATCTCAGACATTGCGAGAGCAGGTTTGTGGTTACTAATTCTCAAGAATCTTTATTTTTCTACTTGGAGTTAGGCCAAGATGGCTAAGTTTTTCCCTAGGCTGGTGAGCTGATTATTTTCTGGACTACCCTTTATGTGAGTTGTAACCTTCTGAGGATTCTGGCTCTGCGGAGGGCCTCGGTTCCAACTCTGTTTCTTGTGCAGGCCCAGTTGTAGGTTCTTCCTATCCAAGCACTAAAATCCAAGCACTGAAGTCACCAGGAACTGCTGCCTCCCTCAGCAGCACGCTTCTTTCTCTCCTTATATTCAGTCATTTGTAATGTTTTACTTCCCTAAGATCAGAGATATCATGCAAAATGATGCTTTTTCTTTTCGAGACTGAATCTTGTTCTGTCGCCCAGGCAGGAGGGCAGTGGCACAATCTCAGCTCACTGCAAACACTGCCTCCCAGGTTCATGCCATTCTCCCACCTCAGCCTCCCGAGCAGCTGGGACTACAGGCACCTGCCACCAGGCCCAGCTAATTTTTTGTATTTTTAGTAGAGACGGGGTTTCACCATGTTAGCCAGGATGGTCTCAATCTCCTGACCTCCTGATATGCCCACCTCAGCCTCCCAAAGTGCTGGGATTACAGGCAAGAGCCACCGCGCCCAGCCAAAATGATGCTTTCTTTATCAAACATTTCTAACTGGTAATAGCTTAGACTTTTTAGGGTTTGCCTCAGCAATGTTGCTAGAAATCTGTGGGCTTTTTCTATCTTTCCCTTCCCCAGATAACCAGCCAGCATGATCTCTTAAGACTCTTTGCTCTTACAGACCCCATCATTTCTCAAATATGCTCACCCTCAAGTGACTACAGTCTCAGAGCAAATGGCTAAGGTACAGGCTGGACATTAGAGGATTAGAGTCCCCACTCTGGACATCTAAGCACTACCAGGCTTTAGGGGAAAGAAAATGTTGCCTGGAGCTCCTTTGCTAGCAAAGGGCAGTGCCCAGATGACCTGAGGAGCTCCATGGTATAAAGCAAACAGTTAAATGTGATAGAAAGAGCATGAACATTAGGACTAGAGAGACCTGGGTTCAAATCTCAGCCTCTCCTCTCACTATCTGTGTGCCTTGTAAGCTGCTATGAGACTGCTTGGCATTTATAGAATGGTTATAATAATGTTACTTTTTTGTTGTGTTTTTGGATTTTTATTGTTGTTGTTTTTTGAAATGGAGTCTTGCTCTGTC
>NW_012107241.1:216303-253505 GCF_000951045.1 Mandrillus leucophaeus
AAAACCATAAAAACCCTAGAAGAAAACCTAGGCAATACCATTCAGGACATAGGCATGGACGATATTTGAATTAAGAGTTTGCCTTACATTTTACAGATGAGAAAAATGAATTTGGGAGAGTTTGCTCCCAAATTCAGTGTCCTCATCTGTAAAATGGGTATAATAATGGTGCCTATCTCTTAAGTAGCAATCAGGAAGAGGGTGGAGGATGAATGTAAACTGCTTAGCACCTCACCTGTGAGAGCAAGCATTCTGAGGGTGCTAGCTTTCATTATTACTTTGGCATCTCTGAACTTACGCGTTTTCTTGGGCTGCCTCTTCGGCTTTTGAGACCTTTCTGTAGCAATATATCATCTCAATGAGCAGCCACAAAGTGAGGAAGACCAGAAGGATGTACATCATGATTTCTGAGACCACAGAGGTGAAGTCCTCTCCGGCTGAAAGAAAGAGAATGAGGCTCAGAATATGCAAGACCAGCAAACCTAGGGCCGTCATTGGAGCCATATTTTAAAATACAGCTTAAATAAAGACTGAGTAAAGAAACTCAAGAAGATGTCAAAGGAATTCCAAATCCTGACTCTCCCACCATTGGCTTTCTCACTGGCTGTCGTCGGTTGCTCAGGAGCCAGGGAAGAGGGAGTGCGATGCCTGGAAGAAGCAGCAGAGCAGTGGAAGGAATCTTGGCCTCAAAGTGAGCTATCTAGAGCTGGCTCTCCATTTTGCTATTTACAGGTATGTAAACAACATTTTCCCTTACTTGAGACTCAGTTTCTTAGTTTGTAGGATGAGGATAATAACACCAGTCAGGGGTTTGTGAATATTACATTATCTAATGTATTTCAGAACGTCTTGTGAGATTAAAAGTCTACACAGATGTAAGGAACATGCCTTATTTCAGCTGCCTCTGTCTTTTGAGCTGCCGATGGTGGAAGGTGGTATTCCTGGGGAGAGAGCATTGGAAAACTCATTCAGGGCCAACACAGACAGCCTCCATGTGATATGCGCATGTTCTCTACAAGTCTGGGTTAGAAACAAGACCTTCCAGGTCATCCCAAAACCAAACATCAATACTGGAGGATTTAGTGTATCAACCACATTGTCCCCAGGGCTGTACATTTGAAACAGTTAGGATCCTGCCATTTCCCTGCTGAAAACTCTTCAATGCTCCACACTGCCCTTACGATGAAGTCCCAACTCTGTTCACATGACATGCAAGGGCCTTCACAATCCAGGCTTTCTTACCTCATTTGCATTTGGTTGGCCAGAAAAAAACTGCTACACACTGTGGTATGTTAGAATCTGTGAACTTTTCTTCCTCTTCCCTCTTCCTGGATTGTGTCTCTCACCTGTGGCTAGTTCTGTGCTAATATCCTCTCCTGCTTTGCAGTCTCCCAGTAGTTCTAGATTCCTATGAGGTCCCACCCTTTGTGAAACCATCCCCAACTTCTCATGCAGAGCTATTCACAACCTTCTCCATGTACTTTTCTTTTCTTTTCTTTCTTTCTTTTTTTTTTTTTTTAGATGGAGCTTCTCTCTTATCACCCAGGTTGGAATGCAATGGCATGATCTCGGCTCACTGAAATCTCCCCCTCCAAGGTTCAAGCAATTCTCCTGCCTCAGTCTCCCAAGTAGCTGACATTACGGGCGCCCACCACCACGCCCAGCTAATTTTTTATACTTTTAGTAGAGATGGAGTTTCACCATGTTGGCCAGGCGGGTCTTGAACTCCTGACCTCAGGTGATCCTCCCGCATTGGCCTCCCAAAGTGCTGGGATTATAGGCGTGAGCCACTGCGCCCAGCCTCCATGCACTTTTCTCATCCATCTGTTATAAGAGTTGTATTGTGTTGATCTTTCTTTTCTGTGGACTGTGTGCTTATTGAGAACATATTTATTTCTGGATTATTTGCCTGCTGTGTAAATCTTAGAATATTTAAAGTGCTCAATAAGTACTTATTGAATGAGTGAAAATAAATATTATCTTATTTGTTTCATGATCAACAAAAAGGAACATGAAAACATACTACATGGCAGATATCCTGATATATCTACTCCTTGCTAGTGGGAGGAATGTTGCAGCTGCCTCTCCCCTTGCCAGCTCTCAACAGCAAGTCAGATTTATGATCTGCAGTTGTCCATTGGATCTAAGTCACCCCCAAATCCTTGGTTGTTAAGAGTACAGCACAGCCTGCCATAACTTTCAGCCCAGAAAGCAGTCCAAAGGCTCCAGGATCATCCAGGTTTCCAGCTGGAGCCAGAGGTTATAGATGCAGTGTGAGGCACATGAGAATGCCGTACAGCTCAAACATCTCACTGGCTTGCTACCACCTGGTGCATTATTTATGATTTGTTTGGCTTAAAGCATGCTTTCTCTTTCAAAATGCAGTATCCCACAAATGGCAATACAGGAAGCTGTCCTCAGTATTTTTAGTTACCTCTAGGTGAAGAGGCCTCAGGTTTCTGCCTTAGGGCCAGGAGGTGACAGCCTATGCCAGAACAAACCCAACTTGAACAAAGAGAACCAGGGAGACCTTCTAGGACCACAGGAATGGAGGACATGTGGGGTTGGTGGGCAGGTGTCATGGTGGGGGAGGGGTACGTAGCTCTGAGCAAGATGAGGGCAGGGAGTATCTGATGTCACAGAGGCAAAAAAGGAAAGAAAAAAGAAAAAAGTGGCAGGTGGTGGGGGTGGTGGCGGCAGGAAAAGCAGCAGTGGAAAGAAAGCCCGCAGGATAGGCAAACAATCTGGATTTTCGTCCTGCTTCCAGTGCTAATTTGCTTCATGTCCCTGAGCAAGCCCCTTGCTCTTGCAGAGAACTCTTCTCCCAGCCACAAAATGAGGGGCACCAGAGCTGCACCCTCCAATCACCTGGGGAGTCATTCAACTCGCATATGACCTCACTCACCCCTGCCGATCTCACACCTGCAAGGGTGCTGCAGAGGTGTCTACATTTGGAGGAAGCCAATGTGGGCAAGTCTGATGTCTGCCCTTTATCCAGAGGCTCTGGATTAAATAAATGATATCCACGCTTCCTTCACACCCGACCATCCACGAGGCTCTGTGGCTCTGATAATAAACTTGTTTTTCCTTCTGTTTTTACCCGAGGCTTGCTCTGGTGCCTGGCAGACGAACTAGCTCAGCCTTGCCACACTTCCCACCAGCTATGCACGAGGGTCTCTGGAGCCAAAAGCCTGAGCGAGCAGAGGTGGAGACAGTTGGACACTGTGCTAGGGTCTGGCAGGCACCAACCGAAAGTTCCAGACGGTGACCAGGAGAGGGCGCCAGGGCCCCACCCCGGGAGGAAAGGCATGTAACAAACGGGGGCTAAAGGAACTTCAGAACAGGGGAGTACCTTAGAGAGCCCCTGGCCCACCCCTTCATTTCACACCAGAGCAGCGGGGCTCAGAGCAGGGAAGTGACTCATCGGGTCTGAATTTAGGAGCCCTGAGAGTCCTTCTGCACTTTCAGAATTGACCTACCTTCCATTTTAGTCATATCGTCTGACCCGTTCGTTCATTCACTCTGAGGACTGAAACTTTGCTTCATTATTTTTATCACAACGACATGATAAAAAATGAATAAACCTGTGGCCTGGAGGTTAGGATTCCTGGAACCTTTTTTCTAAGAAGAGCCCTGTCTTTAACTTGATCTTTTCTTTCATGCCCCCCGCTTTGGCCGGCTCACCAGCAGTGATAATGCTGGAGATAGACTGAGAAAGGCTGGAACTCCCCGCTCAGGATGCAGGACTCCGGTTGCAACAGAAACACCTGAGTTAGGCTGCTGAAAGGCCTTCCCACGCACGAACACAGAACTAGCTGTAGGAGTCCAAAGATATTAAACAAGGCTAGAGAGCTATTGACCTGTCCCCTTCTCCCAGCAGAGAATGAACTATGTAATAAGAGATGCCACAGATGGGGAAGGGGTGGCACGTGTGATTACTGTGAAGCAAGACAAAAGAAGAAAAGATTGTCAAACTTTGGTTTAGAGAGAGGTTCTCAAAGTGCGGTCCCAGCAAGCAGCACTGCCTGCCAGGCAGCGTGTCACGCAATGCAAACGCTCAGGCTCCACCGACAAAAGCAGAAAGGCTGGCTTCCCAAAAGCCCTGCAGGAGATTTTGAGGTTTGCTAATGTTTGAGAACCCCTGGCTTAGAGGCATGTATTGCCTCCAGGCAGAAGGAGAGATGACTTCGAGGTAACCTCATGAGATTTCTCTGAGCCCACTGAGTCAGGGATTCAACATAGGCCAGAGAAGAAGGCCTAGCTGAATCAGTAGCTTTAGGCCTCATGGAGGCTAGCCTCTTTCTCCGGGACCAGGAAGAGCTCATTCTATCATCTCCAAGCCTTTCTGCTTTGAGGAAAGGCACAGAAAGACAAGCTGCTTGGGCGGTTTACAGGAAGCTGGCCACCAGAGGAAGATGGGTCAATGGTGACATTTGTAGATGTCATCATTCCAAATACACAGGTTTTGCACTCTTTAAGGGCCTTACTCATGTGGAAAACTGCTGTCCTACCCTTCCCTGTCCACAGAGAGCGGGACGCCCTAGAGACTCTGTGCCTCAGCCTCACCCTCCTCGGTGACTCTTAGGGGGATCAGCCGCGTTGTCTTCACAAAGGGCCGATGCGCCTCAAACTCAAACTCCCGGGACACATTGCAGGTGTAGAGGCCAGAGTCGTTCAGAGTGACGTTGAGCACAGTGATGGACACGTCCTGCAGGTCCTTGCTGCCATTCCACTGCAGGCGCCCCTGAAAGGGGCTCTCCACCTCCTGATGGCCATTCCGATACTCGTAGATCTGCAAATAGAGGAGCAGACGAGGGTAGGGCCAGGAGAGGAGATGGCAGGAGAAAGCTGAGTTACGGACAAGGCAGAGAAAAGAAGCAGAATTGTGCATGGACAGGGAAGAGAGGGAACAATGTCACCAGCAGACCCAGAATGTGGGGGTGGGATGAAGAGGCACAGAGGAGGGTAGGGAAGGGAGCAAAGACAAGGAAGGACAGGCAGAGGCAGCAAGCATCAGCGCATGTGGACATGGTGAGGACAGAGGCAGCCAGGGGTGTGCAGGAAGAAGCTTGGCAGAAAAGAAAGCAGTGGAAAGAGGGAGAACAAAGGCAGGCAGGAGAAGGGTATGGGAGCCCAGGAGGCGGACATTGAGAGAAAGACAGGATTGGAAAGAGACAGAAGGAGAGAACAAGAGAGTAAGATGTGTCCCAGGGCCGCCAGCAAGAGAACAAGGTAGAGACAGCAAGACAGGCAGATTCATTAGTAATAAAGACATGTGAAAGCCTTGGCTTTAAAACTGGACTCTCTGTGCTGGTACTCATCAGGGGCTGTGGGACAGGCTGGGCCAGGCCACAGGAAGGGGGCCCAGGATGCTGAAGCATGGCAGATGAGCAGAGAGCCATCACCAGAGAGGCACACGTCACATCTTTTGCTTTGGACTGAACTTTAACTGAAATCTCATCTTTTAAATTTCTTTCCTCAACACTTCCACCCTCTGACATAACACACCTTTTTTTCCTCTCTCTCTATAGCTGTGCTGGCTATTCTAGTCTCCACTAGCCACAGGTAGCTACTTAAATTCAATTTCTTAAAAATTAAATAAAATGTAAAACTCAATTCCTCCATGGCACTGGCCACATTTCAATTATTCATAGCCACATGTGGCCAGTGGCCACTGTATCGCACAGCACAGACAGAGAAGGTTGCCACAATCACACACATTTCTATGAGACAGCCTTGCTCTGGACTTCCATGGCTGTTTTTGCTGTCATCATTTTATTTTTCATTTTCTTCTTCTCCTTCTGATCCACCTCACTTTGGGCAGACCTGGAAGCATCTATCAGTGGCAGCTATCAGTGGTACATGACCAGGCCTGAAGTCCCTGGGGGCCTTTGCATCTGGCCAAGCCATCCAGCCTCCTGCAGCTGGGGGCTAGCCTCAGTTGCAGCTTCATTGACGTGTCACTGTCAAACCTGAGCCAGGCTCTGGGAAGTCTCCGCTGGTCCCAGTCTTGGCACCTGACTGTAGCAAATTTACATCAGAATGGCACATAGAAGCTAGAGTCAGAAATGAGTTCGGCTTTAGGATAGTGAGAAAGAAGAGCAAGCTAAACCCAGTTTCACCCTTCTGTTGTCTCCGTTACAAATCTTTGTGAAGGAGAAACTTGCTCCCAGGAAGGCAAAGCAGTGCCATAAAAAGGGCCTTGTATCTGCTGTTAGACCACCTGGCTCAAGTCTAAGCTGTCTTAGTTATTAATTAAACTTCTTTGAACCTCAGTTTCCTCATTTCTGTGTCTATCTTTTCTCTAGCAAACACTTAACATAGTGCTTACTATATTCCAGAAGCTATTTTTAATGCATTAAAAATTATAGCTCATGAGTCCTGGTAACAGCCCTATAATTTGGCTATGCTTTATATCCCCACTTTAAAAATGACGAAACCGAGGCACAGAAAGGTTGACCAACATGTCCAAAGACACAGAGTTAATAAGTGTGAAGTCAAGAATCAAACCCAGGCGACCTGGCTCCAGAGTCAGTGAAGGAGTAAATAATGGTCATCTCCAAGGTGGTATTCAAAATGTATGACAACTGACCAGGCGCGGTGGCCCACGCCTGGAATCCCAGCACTTTGGGAGGCCGAGGTGGGTGGATCACCTGAGGCCAGGAGTGACCAGCCTGGCTAACATGGCAAAACTCTTTCTGTACTAAAAATACAAAAATTAGCTGGGCATGGTGGTGCATGCCTGTAGTCCCAGCTACTGGGGAGGCTGAGTTGGGAGAATCACTTGAACCTGGGAGGTGGAGATTGCAGTGAGTGAGATCATGCCACTGCACTCCAGCTAGGTGACAAAGGGAGACTCCTTTGAGAGAGAGAGAGAGAGAGAGAGAATATATACATACATACATATATACGTGTGTGTGTGCGCGCATGTGTGTGTGTGTGTGTGTATATATATATATGACAACCACTTTGCCACTGGCACCAACCAACCAGAACTGACATTGGCCATGGTGCAGGAGCAGAATCTGGAAGACTCCCTGCTCTGCCAGGAGCGAATCTCTCAGTTTCCAAATCACGGATAAGTCTGGGGGTTCAGCCACTTAGGAGACTTGGCACAGCAAGTATCCATGAGAGAACTGTCTAAAATAATTTATTCGCTGATGTGGCTGTACTGGGTGTCCCGGGTGAATATCACCCTTGGATCACTCTTGGTCATCCCTGTCATTCCTATTTCACTAGGACTGTAGGAGTTAAAGGAGCTAACCTTTGTTATTTCACATAATGATGCTTTGTGTTATTCCCATTTATTTATTAATTTAATGCATATAATAGGATGGCACAGAAGATTAGATGAAAACACCTGCAAAACGCCTGTCAGGGTGCCTATCACATAGTAGGCTTTATGGCTTATCTCTTTCCTCTGCTTCCTCCAGCCTATAATCAAGGGTGCTTGCAGCTGGCCCAGTGCCCTTTCTTTCAAACAAGCTGGGGCTTCACTAAGGCTGTCAGTTATCTGCTGAGGAGCTGTCAGTGTTTGAAAGAGAAAGAGCCAGTGTTTGCTAGCTCGGCATCCCCCAGACTGTCAGGAGCCAAGCTGGGAACGGCAGAGGCCAGCAGAAGAAAGGCCAGAGTCAGCAGTCTAACATACAAGGAAATCTTTACCGCCCTCGGGCCTGTAGAACCATTCCACCACCGTGGTGGCCTCCACCTCCTCTCTCTTCATGCAGGAGATGCAGCGCAGCTTCATGGGGTTGCCCTGCACAGCCTCCGTCTCCGAGGGCACTTCCACACACACGGGGAAGCAGACACTGGCTGCAGGGAGGACAGGTGACAGGGAAGGAACAGCAGGTGGGGGAGAGGGGCACAGGAGAGAGGCATTGGAGAAGAAGGAGGGAGGGAGGAGAGACAGAGAAGGAAGAGTCATGAGGCGAACTTGAAAAAAGTCACGCGCACGTGTCTACACCCTCACCTGCGCTCCCTGAGTGTACAGGCTCAGAACAGGTACACACTGGAGGCCTAGACCTCCAATGTAGACATTGACTGAAATCCTTCCCCCGGAGGCAGTGGAGATGCAGCACAGTAAATTACACTTGAGCCCTGCCCTCTAAGTCTTACAGCCCAAGTGGGAGACCGGGCATGCGCCTACCCAGCGACCATCCATCCCCCTTCATTCCCCTACCATTCATTAAAATCCACTCTCTGCCAGGTCTGATGCTAGACTAGAGATGCGAAGATGAATAAAACACTAACTATGCCCTACGTGCGTTTATAACCTAATAGGGAACACAATTCCTAACCAGGGATTAAACCTGACCACAGCAAGTAACACACTCATGCTATGTTCTGCTCACAGAAGACAGGCAGTTAGTTACTCCCAGCTGGCCTGGGGAGAAAGGAAGAGAAGGATGGTGAAACATGAGGCTAGAAAGGTAGACAGGACCCACGCTGTGAAGACCGCCGTGTGTCCCTTCCAGTGTGAGGTATCAAATGTTTTAAAGCCATGGAGAGATGTAATTATATCTGTGTTGCATGAAAACTGTAGGTAATTCTGACACATGGTGGAGGTTGGAGCAGCAGTGAAGAAAATGGCGAGCGGACCACTAGGCTGGAGCAATGGTCTATGCAGAGGAGTATAGTGAGGCAAGTTAAAATCTGGAGGGGGTCAGACTGTGGGACACCTTGCATGCCACACAGAGGTCTAGACTTGGTGTTTCTGCCCTCTGGAAACTTGAAGTCTGCTTTTTAAAAGGAGGCAAGTATATCAGCTTGATAATTCAGAATAACTTGAGTGGGACAAGGCTGCCAGCAAAACATGTGCAAATGTGGGCTGCATTAACAGATGTACAGTGTGCAGGAGGAAGGAGGCGTAGCTTCTTGGCACTGCTTTTGGAACAAATCTGGACTATTACGATCAGTTCAGGATGTCATATTTTAAAAAAGGAAGTTGTTCAAAGAGTGCATGCCCAGAGGTGAAGGAGATGGTGAAGGGTCTGGAGATAAAGTCTGGTGAGGAACAAATGGGAGGACTTGAGTTGCTTAGCTTGGACACAGAACATATCTGTCTTCAAATATTTGAAGGCTGGCAGGTGGAAGAGAAATATGATTCTGCGCAACCCTAAAAGTTATAAGAAAAAAGTAAGTTTAATGCAATAAAAAAAGAATTTGCTGGTTTTAGAGCTGTTCACAAATGCAAATAACTGAATGGTAAGAGAGTGTACACAGCATTGTTTGGGATATTTGAAAGTAAGAGGAGGCCAGGTGCTGTGTCTCACACCTGTAATCCCAGCATTTTGGAGGCTAAGGTGGGAGGACTGCTTGATGTCAGGGGTCTGAGACCAGCCTGGGCAACACAGTGAGACCCCTGAGTCTACAAAAATAAAATAAAATAAAAATTAGGCAAACATGAAAGCACACAACTGTAGTCCCAGCCACTCAGGAGGTAAGAAGATTGCTTGAGCCCAGGAGTTTGAGGTTGCAATGAGCTATGATGGCACCACTGCACTCCAGACTGGCTGACAGAGTAAGATCCTATCTCTTAAAAAAAAAAAAAAAAAAAAAAAAGTTGGCCACCACGGATTCTTACATTAGAATTAGAATTAGACTTTGAAGATCCCTTCTGATGCTATTTTTTCGTGAATTAATAATAAAAACAGAACCCCCAGAAAAAGAGAAATATTACACACTGACATTTAAAAACTAGTCCACTGTTAATGGTCAGCCTGTTCATCTCGTGGCAGAGCGCTCTTTCCTAAAAGCAGGGGACAGTTTTATTTAGAGCTTAACATGACACTGACATAAATGAATTTTGAGTCCAAAAACTGTGTTTGATTGACTTAGAAGGCAGTGTAGTTCATTTTAAAATATAGAGTTTAAAAATGAGTGGCACCATAATTAACTTAAAGTTTTAAAAATCCAGGTAAAATAAATTTAATTGGGTTTTCAACTCTCCAGCAAGCTGGGCAAGTCTTATCTGACAGTCTTCTAGAGGGCCTAGTGCTTCTGCAGATGGTGAGCCACTTTAATGGAGAGGGGGCCCACATCTAGGGAGAACTGATCAGAAACATCTTCGGCATGTGATGAGTTTGAAGTGTTGATTATAGATCTGATTGAACAAAAAGGAAATGTGGTTTGTGCAAAAGTTTGTGAGTCGCAGAGGGGTAGAGGCTATGTAGCAGGAACTCCATGTAGCATGGAAACTTGAGGCACATTCATATTTAATGATAAATTCATTCATTTCATGTTGACAAACTCAGAAGTGGAGTAAGAAGTCTCAAGGCATGCACAGTTACAATTATAGAGGCAAGGTGAAGATAGAATTTGACAACTGAAGAGCTGGGTTTGATGTACTATGTGATCTCTCTGAGACTCAGTTTATTCATCAACATAATTCTGAAAATTACATCTCTCTAGTAGGTTTGTCATGAGAGTTCTATGGCTTAATTTACATGAACATGCTTTGTACAAATGTCATTATTCATGTTATTCTATCCTTTGTTTATTTCACAAATATACTGAGTACCTTCTGGGTGCCAGGCATTATTCTAGGCACGACGAATACACCAGAAAACAAAATAGAAGAATCCCTGTTTTATGGAGCCTACATTCCAGTGGAGGTAGAGGGAAAACAGTAACATTAAATGGTAAAAAGTTCTGTGAGAAAAAACAAAACAGTACAGGAGAGAGCGTGTTCACAGGATCATTGGAGGATGGCCTTTCTGAGAAGGTATCATTGAGCAGGCACTGAAGAAAAGAAATGAGGGTATAAGCTATACACATCTGTGTGAAGCATGTCAAACACAGGAAATTGCTACTCAAGGGCTTAAGGGGCCCAAAGGAGTGTATTTGTCATGCTCAACAGACAGCAAACAGCCCAATGTGGAAATTACGGCAAACAAAGTGAGAATAGAAGGGGATGAAGTAGTGGGAGGGATGGGCAGGGCCAGATCGCGGCAGGTCTTATTGGTCATGTGACAACCTTGGCATTTGCTTAGAGTAACATAGGAGCAGCAGAAGGTTCTGAGAGGAAGAATGATGGGATCTGATTTGTGCAAGATCATATGATCTGATGCTGCATTGGGAATAAACTGATGAAGTGAAAGACACAAGGGTGGAATCAAAACAGTTAAGAGGCCTGGTACAGGGATCGGATTGGAAGACGATTTTGTTTGGGTGAAGATGACAGTAGAGCTGGTGGTGTTTGAAAGAAATGAAATGAAAGAAATGAAAGAAAATGATTTGCTGGATTAACATCTTTGATTAGGTGAGAGGTGATGTGCTCTAGGGAACAAGTAGATGGGATGGCAGAGATAGAAGCACAGTTAGTTCATTTATAGTTAATGGAGGGAAGGCAGTCAGGATGGCAATTGGGATATGGCAGCAAGTGGGGTAGCCCCTCTCCTTTCTGGGTTGCCCCTAAGGTAATAATAATCCAAGGTATTATCATAGAGCAAGTCCCACTGCTTCCCTTCTAGTCAAAATCCAGTTTCAGGGCATGAGAACTCTGCTCATGTGATCCTGGAGAGTACATTGAAAAATGGCCACAAAGTCTCCCCACCTCTGTTTGCTTGCCTTGTGCAGTATGACTTGCTGCTCCTTGCTTCAAGAGGTAACATCTGTTTCTCCATCCCTTGAGTCTTCAGCACACCACTGCCTTTCTCTTTCTCTTTCTCTTCTTTTCTTTCTTTTCTTTTCTTTTCTTTCTCTTTGTCTCCTTCTCTCTCTCTCTTTCTTTCTTTCTCTCTTCTTTCTTTCTCCTTCCTTCCTTCCTTCCTTTCTCTCTTTGTCTCTTTCTTTCTTTCCTTTCTTTCTTTTTCTTTCTCCTTCCTTCCTTCCTTCTTTCCTTCTTTCTTTTGATGGAGTTTTGCTCTTGTTGCCCAGGCTGGAGTGCAATGGCACGATCTCGGCTTACCACAACCTCCGTCTCCTGGGTTCAAACAATTCTCCTGCCTCAGCCTCCTGAGTACCTGGGATTACGGGCGCCCACCATCATGCCTGGCTGATTTTTGTATTCTTAGTAAAGACGGGGTTTCACTATGTTTGCCAGGCTAGTCTCAAACTTCTGACCTCAGGTGATCCACCCACCTTGGCCTCCCAAAGTGCTGGGATTACAGATGTGAGCCACCGTGCCCGGCCCACCACTGTCTTTCTTTCTATGAAGCCCTTTAGGTATTCAAAGAAGGCTGTAAATATGGCAGGAGCTCAACCTACATTGCTGACTAAAAGTAACAAACTCTTGGAATAATGTTGACCAAATCATTTGACCTTTGTTCTTCTCTTCAATTTCCATAATAATAATGAAGAAATGTATGAGAAAGAAAACCATGATGTATTAATAATGATCATATTTCACTAAGGAGTAGCATCCATCTATCATAGGTGGATAATAAAGTATTATGAACCAACTTCTCTGAGGCCCTCAAATCTTTCTCTTCCTTGGACGTTGCCAAATTTTTCCTTCTAAGATTGCTCTAAAATGCTTTCCTTTGCACTGAGATAATGAAAAATTTGATTAGAATATAAACAATTTCCAAAAAGGGGTAATAAATGAAGTTATTTTTAGATTCTGACACCCTGACGTGACTTGGTCTGCCGATTTAGCTGGTCACTTAGGGCCTTGAATAGGATGCATGAAGGACCACTAGGGGAAGAGAGGAAAACACTGCCTAATGCACAGGGCAACTAGAATGGCAGGCCTGGAGAGGAAGGGCAGAGAAGGTACTAGGTGCTAGTAGGTGAGGCCCTAGGACAGGCGATGGTGTAGGGGAGGGATGGGATGGTAGCTCAGAAGAGAAATGGGAGGACAGGTGCCCTCCTGGCGATTGTGTCCATGAGAGGTGCTGGAAGGAGCACTGGAAGACTGAAATCAGAAAACAAGGTTCTCTAGCAAGTCCTTTCCCTTTCCTGAGCTCATTTTCTCACCTCTAAACTGGAAAGAACACTCTTTCCCCTGACTACCTTGGGGAGAGATATGAGGACCGAAACAAGCAATGTATTGAAAATTACTTTGTAAACTGTGATGCACAGGCAAGTATAGGGTTTTATTTATTTATTTTTTCAAAGGCTGGGCATGATGACTCATGCCTATAATCCTAGAACTATGGGAGGCTGAAGCAGGAGGATTACTTGAGCCCAGGAGTTAGAGACCAGCCTGGGTAATATGGCGACACATTGTCTGTATTAATTTTTTTAAAAAAATCTCTTTAAAAAGTAAAAATTATTACATGCTTTAATAAAGGAAATAAGGAAACTTTTTTCCATGCATGCAGAAAGTAAATGGAAAGACTCTTTCCCTTCATATTGTATATCATATTAAAAAATCAACTTTGGAAGGGGGAATGCATCTAACCCAGCATTGTCCAATATTGGAATTACATACAAATCAAATGAAATTGTGTCTGTGAAGGGAGGCTGTTTTTCGTTCTTTTTTTCCTTTTTTTTTTTTTTTCTTTTGAGATGGAGTCTCGCCCTGTTGCCCAGGCTGGAGTGCAGTGGCACTATCTTGGCTCACTGCAACCTCTGCTTCCCAGGTTCAAGCAATCCTCCTGCCTCAGCCCCCCAGTAGCTGGGATTACAGGCATGCACCACCATGCCTGACTGATTTTTGTATTTTTAGTAGAGATGGGGTTTTGCCATGTTGGCCAGGCTGGTCTTGAACTCCTGACCTCAGGTGATCCACCCACCGCAGCCTCCCAAAGTGTTGAGATTACAGGCATGAGCCACAGCGCCTGGCGAAGGGAGGCTGTTTTTCTTACATGTAACAACCAGGTATCCTGAACCACTGCTCGTTCCCTTCCACAGCCTTTCAGTTTGGTGAGACAACACTCAGGTTGCAAAGAAACTGAGAATGGGCAAAGATGGGCATACTGTGTACACTTCTTCCAAAGTTTTTTTGGGGTTGGGGAGGGGATGGACACTCTGTCAATTCTAGCAATATTCTTCAAAGATTTCTCTACCGTTTGTCTGTGGAGCTAAAAAGGATGTTAGATATCACCCGTGCCAACTTCCAAACATTACACAGAAAGAACCAGATAGCACTCTAAGGTTGTTACATCGTAAGCTAGTGGCAAAATTGAGACTCCAATGCAGGTTGCACAAGTTCTAGTTAAAAGATTCTTGGATGATAGCATGTTCTCTCCCTCCACTGCAATTCAGAAAGGGATCTCAAAATCTTAGATTAGAGTTTAGGAAGAATGTCTCTGCAGAGACTCACCCCAACCCTTATCTACAACTTCAGCTCTACCTACATTCTTTTTATATGGCCAGGCTATCATCTTCTATGCCTCCTGTCCCCAGCCTTAGTCTCCTCTGAGAAAATTTCAGCCTTAATCTTCAAGGCAGGTGAGATCATTGGCAACCTATTATGGCTACTCCGTCTCCAGGTCTGGTACTCTATTGGGGATGGCTGGTGATGAGTCTGCCCTTGGGGCTGACTTTACCTCCCTCCTCGACCTTCCTAGTAGTCTGTCTCATCAGGCATTTTGACAGGAAGCTTGGCTCTGCCTCTGGTCACATGCAAAATCCAGATAATGCTGGCAGCTAGAGTTAGTCCTGGAGGCTTGAAAAAGTAATACTAAAGCAAAGAGGCAGTTCCCATCAGCATGTCTGCCACCATATAGGCTGGATGAGTTTCATGCCAACCATGTTCAGGCGTGAACATAAGCTCACATGCCTCGTTTCAGGGAGGCAGGTGGGTACAATTGTGTGCAATTACCCTGGGTATTGATTTTAGCACGGAGAAAGGTAGCTAAGATCATGTAAAGCAATCTATCTGCTGAAGAGAACCTATATTTTATCTGAGGATCTAATCATAGACACCAAGGCAGAGATGCCCAGAACTATGACGCCCCACCCCCCACCATACACACACTACTATACTCTCACCCATGCATTCTGATGTCTATACTAACATGCTCAGACACATGCTAATGCATACATCCAGACACTGAAATATATTTACAGACAGTAAAACATTGTCTCAATCACACAATTAGACATTATCATATAGACTCAACTCCCTTTACACACATTCAGGCACTCCAAGACCGTTTCTGACACTCTCCTCAGTCTTTACTGTTCCAAGTGTAAGATTCCCTTATTTGGAGAGGGAAGGTCACCTCAGTCTCTCACAGCTGACAAGCAATAATCTATCCACCTTTGAAGGCAAAAACCCAGCTCTCCTCCCCAAACACCAAAGCATCTTAGTTCCACAGGTTCATGCAAACAAATAAACAAACAAACAAAAAAAAGAAAGATGCGTTTCACAGTTGCCTATTTATTTACTATATAGCAGTAAATGGCTGAAGCCTGTTTTCTTCCCATTCCTTGTTAAAATTAAGAAGATGATGAGCAACTAAAGTATTTTCACTCTCAAAATTCATGCATCCAGCTTTCATGTTTGTTTATTTTTTAATATACAGAAACGAATTTGAAGACCCAGTAAGCTTTCCAGGAGTATGGACTCCTTGATGAGATATAAAATGTAACACACAGGAGGTTTTTGTTCGTGAACGTGACTGCATTTCCTTTCAGCAAAGGGAAAGGGAAAAAATACTTTGGAATGATCAGGAAACTGGAGGAAGGGCGGAAGAATCACCAAAGGAGGTTGGAGAATACCGGGAAAGGGCGGTGGGGAGGCGCCTTTCCAATCTCAGAATCCCAGCTCTCATGGAACCCCTGCGATCTCCATGTCTGGCAGATATGCACAGAGGGAAGCCAGCCAGAGCTCTTTTCTGTCACCAACGACATCAATGTGTTATTATTGTTAGCATTATTACTGTTACCTGCATGTGGCATGGCGAGGTGCTGGTACTTACCCCAGTAGATAAGCACGAGAGAAACCAGGGGAAACAATCTGTTGAAGGCAGGCATCTTCTGGGGCTGGCGGCTTCCGAGGCTACACAGAGAGATTCCCTCGGTCAAGGACTGCGCCCTCTCAGATTCTTTCGAGGAAACCCTTTGGGACGAACTGCCCCCAGGGGGCGACTTTCTGACCGAAGGAAGGGCCGAGCACCGGTGCCTGGGGAGGCCCTGGGGGCTTTTGGAGCCGGGCGGGGGCTTTGGACCCAAAGCGACCCCACTGAACCTCCCCACTTCGAGGGAGATAATCAGCCGCTCCGCAACCGCTCTCTCCGGCGCTCAGCACCACGGACAGTCGCCTCCCCGCCCACCCCGGAACTCCAGCTTCCACTCGCGCCCCTGCCTCGCTCGTTTGCGTCCAGGGCAAGCTCAGCTCGGAAGGGAGTCGCACTGCTGGCCTAGCAGCCAGGCTGTCGAAGGGTCCAGGTTGATTCACCTCTCGTCTCCCCAGGATCTGCTGCACTCGGACTGGGATCCTCCGAGCCCCGCGGCTCCTGCTTCGTCCACCCTGACCGCTTCTTCAGCTGGGCGTGTCCCCACAACCGAAGCCGCCGGGGCCGCCCGTCTGGGCTACAGAACGCGTTCCACGTCGGTGCCGTCCACGCCCGCCCACGGCTCCCCGGGGAGGTGCAGCGGGGCCGGGAAGGAAGCGGCAGCTCTCGTTCGGCCGGCGATGTCAGAGGTTGGGGGGTGGGTGTAGAGGGGGAGCCCCTTCCCGGGAGCTCGCCCCCGGATGGTGCGGGGCCCCGACCCCGGGTGGCGGGTGATCAGCAACCCTTCTCTAGGCTCCCAGGCCGTGTGTGCTGTCAGCCCTGACATGCGCAGGCGGCTCTCCGCCCCCACCGCCGCCCCGGACCCTCCCCCTAGTGCACACTCCCCACCCCCTAATGGGCGTGCCCCTCCCAGTGCCCAGCGCCGCGCCGAGCGGGGGCGGAGCCGGGAGCGGCGCAGACACTTTCAGCCCGGAGATCTCCGCTCGCGCGCTGGCTGGTTTCTCCAGGTCTCCCTCTCGCGCCGCCGCACCTCCCCCGAGCTCGAGCGCACCGCCGCCCTCGGCTCACGCCCTCCAGGCAAACCCACTCAGCTCCCGCACGGACTTGCCGGGTGTAGCTCCGGGAAGGGGAGGGCCAGAGCTCTTTCAGGCAATGATGTCATCTGCAAGGCGCGCTGTACGCGGTTCCTAGCTTCGCCTCCCAGACCCCATCCCTTCCAGTTCTCGCTGTCTATCCTTTGTCTAGCCTTGATTAATTGGCCCCGGACACAGCAAACTCAGCAAGATGATCCCTGTTTAGGGCAAATGGGGTAGAGATGAGGCGCACCTGTTCCTGTGTTCACCTCATCATTCAGTGAGGTGATCCAAATGTCAGCGCAAGGGGAGGGGGACCCAAGAGGACTCCTCTTCCCTTCCCCAGGTTCTTTGCAGTTCTCCCTTTTCCTCTAATTACTCCTTTAGAGATTGTGTTTGGCGTCTTCCAACTATTAGCCACTCCCTAGTCCTAGCAGCTGTTCGAGTGCCCCGGCCCCATCTCTGGAAGGGAAACCTGAAACTTTGCATTCAACTCTAAACTCAAATTGACATAACAGATTAGGAATGCCTGGAACTGAAGTAAAAGAGTAATCCAAGATCCCTCCTTCAGCCTCCTTTTTCTCCTCTTATGCTCTTTCCAAAAGGGGAAGCTTAACGCTGATATTCCAAAATGGAACAGCAGAGCAACAGCTGACGGTGAGTGGACCAGAAGCAAGAAATGCTCCCTCCTGACATCTCACAGAGCAACAGAATGTCCCCAGGCAGATCTTCCTGGGCAGGGAGCCACCAGGCGGTGAACTCTGTGCTGTTTGGAGGACTAGGCCTTGAAGCATACACACTGTGTTAAACTTGGATGCGAAGTTAAAGTTGACCTAATTCAACCTCTTTTCCAATTTGTGACTTCCCCCAGGAACATTTCGGATGAATGGACTTGATCTTATTTATTTTATTTTATTTTATTTATGTTTTTGAGACGGAGTTTTGCTCTTCTTGCCCAGGCTGTAGTGCAATGGCGCGATCTTGGTTCACAGCAACCTCCGTCCCCCCGTTCAAGTGATTCTCCTGTCTCAGCCTCCCGAGTAGCTGGGATTACAGCCACCACGCCCGGCTAATTTTGTATTTTAGTTTATCCATGTTGGTTAGGCTGGTCTCAAACTCACAACCTCAAGTGATCCACCCGCCTCCGCCTCCCAAAGTGCTGGAATTACAGGCATGAACCACCGCGCCCGGCCTTGATCTTTTTAGTGATGAGACCTTTCTACCTCACAAGTTCACTTCTTCTAATGCTTAAGGAAGTTCTTCATATTCAGTTGAATTCCGTACACTCCTCCTCCCCCTCCAAACTCCATTAAGTGGCCCTAATGCTGTTTTCTCTTTAAAAGAGCTATGCTTCCTCACATCCACCCTAAGACATTTTTGTTTGGGGCTACTCTTCCTTAGTTTCTTCCAATGTGTTTTCTAGTAGTTTCTAATCCTTTACCACCCTGGCTGCTTTTTCAGGAGGATTTTCAGTTTCTCAGCATGATTCTCCAAGTGACGTCCAGAACAGGAACTGATGGTCCCTGTGTGGTCTGACCAGCATAAATCCAGTGGAATTATGGCTACATTTGCTTTGAAGGATATAACTATTCAAATACATTTACAGCCACATTTTAGTCATAATCAGCTTAAATTCAATTAAAATCCGTGAGTATTTTTCACTTGACTTGTTGCAGAGTCATAATGTCTTGTATAGGCAATTTTGGAAATTTTATTATGAAACTTTGCACTTATTGTTGTTAAAATGTATTAGTTTCAACCAGTTATCACATTGTGTTAATACTTTTATTGAATTCAGATTCAATCGCCCAATATATCTCTCTTCTTTAGCCTTGTTTCATCTCTAGGCTTGACAATCACATGATCCAAACATGGATTTAAAAACAAAGAAGTAATAGAAAAAAAGAAGAGATAGTCTTTTGGCCTGCTTCTAAAGACCTCATTCTACCTTGACAATGAGCTAATAATAACATTCTTTTTGTTTGTTTGTTTTTTTGTTTGTTTTTTGAGACAGAGTTTCACTCTTGTTGCCCAGGCTGGAGTGCAATAGTGTGATCTTGGCTTACTGCAACGTCCACCTCCCAAGTTCAAACAATTCTTCTGCCTCAGTCTCCCAAGTAGCTGGGATTACAGGTGCCCACCTGTAATTTTTGAATTTTTAGTAGAGAAGGGTTTTCGCCATGTTGGCCAGGCTGGTCTCAAACTCCTGACCTCAGGTGATCTGCCCGCCTTGGCCTCCCAAAGTGCTGGGATTACAGGCATGAGCCACTGCACCTGGCCTAATTAGAATTCTTTAGTACAGTTGCTCAATCATAAAACCCAAACATAGCTCCCTATTTTTTATATGTACAGCATGACACATTCTGAAAATCTACAATAAAAGGAATCTGTGAGAGGAATTAGACATCTAGTCATCCACAGGAAAGAAATAGGATCAATGGCTTACACTAACACAAGAACAGATTTTCAGCAATACATTTCAAACCTTTCCAAAATAGGACTAATTACCTTTCGTTATGTCCAAGCAGTTGTTATCCAAGCAACTACTGGGATGTTTAGGAAGGAAAATCTTTATAGGTTAGAAATTTGGAATAGATTATGTTAAAGTTCCAATCATCTTTGAGGTTCTATGATTTTATCGAAAGCCTCACCAAGACTGAGGTACATAGACAGACTGAGATATTTTCGGTCTGGTAATTTTATCAACTACCACAGCAGGAACTGGCTCAGCCCTAGAAAATTTTTCTTATGTCTATTTATGTGAATTGCTAATATTCATAATGTTCTTTTCTAATTGTTTATCAACCCCATTGTAATTGGGTACTGTGAGGATTTTACCTCTACTTTCCGTACACCACTTCTGTCCTCTCCTGTACTGAAAATAGGAGCATTTAGTCTTTTCTTTCTCCTGCTGTTTCCCTTGATTTTTGGCTGTCACTCTCAGTCACTTTTGCAAGCACCTTAAGTTCCCTGAAGTACTCTTGGCCTTGTTCTGAGAGTTTTAAAATCATTTAAATTAAGCTATCCCTTCCTCTTTCCTGCCATTTTGGCTTCAATCCTTTCTCATTGATGTTTGCTTGGCCTCCCAATTTAATAATCATTCTCCCTT
Source organism: Mandrillus leucophaeus (assembly GCF_000951045.1). Taxonomy (NCBI): domain Eukaryota; kingdom Metazoa; phylum Chordata; class Mammalia; order Primates; family Cercopithecidae; genus Mandrillus; species Mandrillus leucophaeus. The sequence continues at coordinate 236,334 of NW_012107241.1, forward strand.
CACAATTAATGGGTGAAACCATATGCTCTATTCTCCAAAGAGTAGACAGAACAATCTTTGTATTCTAAAAGATGTGAACTTCTCTTGCTTAAAGCCCTTCCATGGCATCTCACTACACTGCAATGAAATGTAGACTTGTCACCATGGCCTAAAGTTGGCCTTGTGCTCTGGCTATCTCTCCATACTCATTTCTACCACTCTCTGTCTTGTCCACAAATGTTCCAACTACACTTAATTTTAAAGAAATGTACCTCATAGTTATCAAACTTTTCCCCACTGTTAATATTTCCCATCATTATTATTATAGCCTTAGCATTTGGTGTCCCCTCTTCCTAGAACACCCTTCATTCTGTGGCTGGTTTCTTGTCATTTTGGTCTTGCCTCAAGTGACTTCACCCTACAGTGACATTCCCTGGTCACTCTAAGATTGTTTCCTGCCATCTTCCTCACCTGAAGCTACTCGCTATCTCATCGCCCTCTTTCTTGTTCTTCATATCTTCTCTCACTATCCAAAACTATCTTATTTTTAATTTATGTACTTGCTTATTTTCTGTTCTTCCCATCAGACTGGTTCTCCTTGGTGACAGCAGCCTTGTTTGTTCTGTCCACTGCTGTCATCCTGCACCTGGATTAGTGCCAGGGAGATATTGGGTCCTCTTCACAGAGGACACAAGTGAATGAATAAATGAATAAAGAAGGGAGTGAGAATAGTGTGGAAACAGTGAAGAGCTGAGGCCAGAATCAATAGGGGAACAGAAAACCAAGAGTCAGAGAAATAGGAAGAGACCCAGCAAGAGGCAATGCCATGGCAGGCCAGGGAAAAGAAGGTCTTTAGACTTGAGGACACTTCTCCTTAGAGGGGACTTCAGCTAATTATACTCAGAGATTGAGGAAGAGGAGGGAGTACAAAGCCTAGGTGTTCAGGGATCTTGAGGTGGAGGGAATGGCGTGACTGCTGAAGGAAGAGTTGAATGGGAGCTATGCAGGGAGATGTTAGTTTTCTTGAGGAATGAAACACATTCACTGAGACTACTGGAGAGGAATTCGAGACAGGAGCAGCGGAAGTGACACTGTAAGGAAAGATAAAGTGGGACCTTAAGACGCACACGTTGATCTTGGTAAAGTAGGAAGCCACGTTATCCATTGAATGTAGGTGGTAGGGAGGTACAGGGGAACCCGGGACAAGGGAGATGGTCTGAATAACTGTGGGCACCTTCTTAAAGCATAGAAAAATGTCAAGAAAAGCTTGTCAAGATCAACATATCCTGAACTAAGAGTCAAGATGCAAAAATCAGAGCCCAACCTAAGCAAGTCAAGTAACCTGCGTTTGCTATTCAAAGTGGATTTTGAAAAATAGTGCACACCCCATGGGACAAGGAAAGGGAAGAAATATGTTCATTTTTAACTGTGGCCAATGAGCACATATGGGACTGAGAGATATCAGGCTCTTCCAAATTATTCCCTCATCCTGCCAGCCAGCTGTGCGGTGTTGTCACCAGCCAAGGGAAGTTTGGGATTAGAATAGGAAGCAGTGACATTATGATTATATTGTGCAATTCCTTCCTGGATTTGCACATGGCACAGAACCTGGCAGGTAAGACGGGGCCAAAAAATGTTTGTTGAAATGAACTGAATATCACCTGACCGATTATGGAAGCCAACGCTTTCCTGACATCCAGAAGAGCCCTGCCCACCTCCATAACACCCTGTGCACAAAAGAAATGCCATCTGCTCCTGACCAATCTCTAGAAAGTCCATGGTTATGCCTCAGCCAGAACACTATTAATATATAGTTTTGATCACCCAAACATGTAAATGGAAATAAAGAAAATATTATCAGTGATAAAGTACTTTAAGCTCCCCAGAAGCAAAGTTATAATATATTTCAAGTATTGTTATTAGCATGGCATAATTTTTTAATGCATTTCTGGCATGCATATGGCTGCAGCTGTTAGGATAGGCAGAAAGGAAAGATGTGTATTGTTTAATTTTTCACACTGCTATAAAGAACTGCCTGAGACTGGATGATTTATAAAGAAAAGAAGTCTAATTGACTCACAGTTCTGCATGGCTGGGGAGGCCTCAGGAAACTTACAATTATGGCAGAAGGCAAAAAGGAAGCAAGATGCGTCTTACATTGTGGCAGGAAGTGGGGTGGGGAACCACCACACACTTTTAAACCATCAGATTGTGTGAGAACTCACTCACTGTCACAAGAACAGCATGGATGAAACTACCCCCACGATACAATCACCTCCCACTAGGTCCCTCCCTTGACATATGGGGATTACAATTTGAGATGAGATTTGGGTGGGGACACCAAACCAAACCATATCAAGATGTCTTGTGGAAGTAAGTACAATCATTATCTTTGGTGCTGATCAAAGTCCTGTTGTTATTCTGAAGTTTGGGGCAAGAGCAACGCTGAGCCCTGATTGGCTCAATGTTTATAAGCAATATTATTGAAGAAGAAAAAGAACCACTAAATGAGGCTCAGGTGGTATACAGGAGGCCTGTGTCCCATGCTCGGTGCTGCTCTGAGATAGTGTATATTGACCTTTTCACCTAATCTCTCTGAACCAATTCTCTCTCTAATTATCTGCCTCCTAGAGTTGCTGGAAGCACAAAGGAGATAATACAAGTGTGTCTTGGATTTTGTCAAGTCCTGTAAACCAAGAAGTGTTCAGTTCCTATTTAGATAAGTTTTGAAAATCCTTACAGAGATAGGCTCAGCTCTTCACTTCAGCATGATGGGAAATAATCAGCTTTCATAATCTATCATTAATCCAGTATCATTTTCATCATTATCATTATATTTAAGGGCATGCATTGGCCCCAGAACAATGATACGCATTGACAAATTGATAAATTTATTTAATCCTTCTAACCATTTTAAAAAGTAGGCACTATTAGAATTTTCCTTTTTTTTTTTTTTTTTTTTTGAGGGAATAAATACAAGAGAAGTTAAATGACTTAGTCACTCAAGTGCATGGGCAGGACCATAATTGAAACCCGATTTTTTGTCTCCAAAAGCCTTAAGATCTTAATATCTTTCTATAAGATCTTCATCATCGAAAGACACTTCCATGTGCATATCAGCCAGGAAATTAACGACTTGTTGTATGTTGCGTAGTTCTCAAATGAGTGTGCTGTGTGTGTATTTATGTGTGAGAAAAAGTAGGAATAATTCCTTTACTCATAAAACTTCTAGTATGATGGGAAAGTATAAAATCTAAGAAAATAGACATAGGAAAATCCAATATATTTTGTGTTCTTCCTTTCTTTCTCTTTAGTGGCTTAAGATTTAGAGTGCTCACATGGATTAACATGAATGAAAACCTCCTAGTTGTTTTTCTTTTTTCTGTAAGCAACTGTTTAGCCTCATTTAATATAAAAGTTTTATTTTTAAGACACACTATGTATTAATCTGTTTTCATGGTGCTGATAAAGACATACTTAAGGCTGGGCAATTTACAAAAGAAAGAGGTTTATTGGACTTAAAGTTCCACATGGCTGGGGAGGTCTCACAATCATGGCAGAAGGGAAGGAGGAGCAAGTCATGTCTTATGAGTATGGCAGCAGCTAGAGAGCTTCTGCAGGGAAACTCCAATTTTAAAGTCATCAGATCTCATGAGGCCCATTCACTATCACAAGAACAGCACAGGAAAGACCCACCCCCATAATTCAATCACCTCCCTCTGGGTTCCTCCCACAACACATGAGAATTGTGGGAGTTACAATTCAATAAGAGATTTGAGTGGGGACACAGCCAACCACATCATTCTGCCCCTGGCCCCTCCCAAATCTCATGTCCTCCCATTTCAAAACCAATCATGCCTTCCCAACAGTCCCCTAAACTCTTAACTCATTTCAACATTAGCTGAAAAGTCCACAGTCCAAAGTCTCATTTGAGGCAAGTCAAATCCCTTCTGCCTCTGAGCCTGTAAAATCAAAAGCAAGTTAGTTACTTCCTACATACAATGGGGGTACGGGCATTGGGTAAATACAGCCATTCCCAATCGGAGAAACCGGCCAAAACAAAGGGCTACAGGCCCTATGAAAGTCAGAAATCCAGCAGGGCAGTCAAATCTTAAAGTTTCAAAATGATCTCCTTTGACTCCATGTCTTACATCCCAGTCATGCTGATGCAAGATGTGGGTACCCGTGGTTCTGGGCAGCTCTGCCCCTGTGGCTTTGCAGGGTACAGCTTCCCTCCCAGCTGCTTTCATGGGCTGGCATTGTGTCTGTGGCTTCTCCAGGTACACAGTGCAAGCTATCAGTGGATCTACCATTCTGGGGTCTGGAGGATGGTGGCCCTCTCCTCACAGCTCCACTAGGCAGTGCCCTAGTAGGGACTCTGTATGGGAGCTCTGACCTCACATTTCCCTTCTGCACTGCTCTAGCAGGTCTTCATGAGAGCCCCGCCCCTGCAACAAACTTCTTCCTGGACATCCAGGCATTTCCATATATCCTCTGAAATCTAGGTGGAAGTTCCCAAACCCCAATTCTTGACTTCTGTGTACTCGCAGGCTCAACACAATGTGAAAGCTACCAAGGCTTTGGGCTTGCACCCTGTGAAGCCACAGCCTGAGCTCTACATAGGCCCCTTTTGGCCACAGGTGGAGCAGCTGGAACACAAGACACCAAGTTCCTAGGTTGCACATAGCACAGGAACCTGGGCCCAGCCCATCAAACCACTTCTTCCTCCTAGGCCTCAGGCCCTGTGATGGGAGGGGCTGCCGTGGAGACCTCTGACATGCCCTGGAGACATTTTTCCATTGTCTTGGGGAATAATACTCTGCTCCTCATTACTTATGCAAATTTCTGCAGCCCGCTTGGATTTCTCCTCAGAAAATGGAATTTTCTTTTCTATCATATTGTCAGGCTGCAAATTTTTCAAACTTTAATGCTCTGCTTTCCTTATAAAACTGAATTCCTTTAACAGCATCCAAGTCAAATCTTGAATGCTTTGCTGATTAGAAATTTCTTCCACCACATATCCTAAATCAACTCTCTCAAGTTCAAAGTGCCACAAATCTCACCGAATGACACGGCCATTTTCAAGTAAGATTGTGATTTGGAGTAGCTGAATAGAGCAATGGAAAAGAGTGACACCTTTGGACCAGACAGGTTTATCCTGGACACTCTGCTTGTTACTTGGGGACGTTATTTAATTCTTCTGAGCCTCAGTTTCTTCAGACATAAAATGAGAATATTAATACTACCTATTATTTTATGGCTATTTATGAGGATTAAATAAATTAAACGTATGTCACCTGGCACAATGCCTGGCCCTTAGCATAAACTTAATAAATATTAGTTTATTTCCCTTCTGTATAAATAAAGAGTTGGCACTACTACTGCCTTTATTTATTTATTTATTTAGGAAATTAAACTCAAGAGAAGTTAAATGACTTGGTCATTCAGCTTCTATGTGGCAGACCCACCCATTCTTCATTTTCTATTCTTTGATTTCTCTCAATCACCACTCTCTGAATCCAGATTTCCCAGCAGCCGTATGGCCAGGAAAGGCCTTGTACACCAACCCCAGGACTGCAAAGAGGAAAGAGAAGGGCCTCTATAACTAGGCTATCTGAAACAGAAATGTAATCTATGAGTTACTACATTTCAGTCAGTACTTGCAAGACAACACGACTATACCTAATGTTTGGGTAAGACATAGTGCCGGACTTTGTATTTCAGAATGATTAATGAGGCACACTGAGAAAAACCTGACTGAGCTGAATTATTTCATCCTGCAATCAGACCTATTCTTCCCTTCTCCCACTCCCTGAAGGTGACACCTCCCACACCTCCCACAGCACACACTGCTATTCTTGTCAAACAGCTTGTAACTGGATGCTTTGGGGTCTGTCCCCATCACTAGGCTGTGGTCTGCCCTCTAGAGCAAAAAATTGCATTCAGAATCCCAACATGAAGATTTGAGAACACACTCCCCCTTGCTACTGTGGTAAAGATGGCCCCACTTTTTCTATGTTCTCCACATTTTAAGGAGTGGCAACAGGAACTCACTCACCTCCTGAGTGAATGAGAAACCTGCATAGGAGAGTGGGGATGAGGAACATAAATACATTTTTTCTCTGGGTAAGAAGGTTTTGAATTTCCCAGGGAAATTAGAAAAACTTTTTATCTGGAGGGCCTGCAGAACGTAGCAACATACCTGGAAAATGGTATAAAGACATTCATAATCTACAGTGAGGACAACACACCATTTGTGACAAGGTGGCACATTTACAAATAGTAATGACACAGAGCAGATCAAGGTAAGATATATGGGATCAGAGGACAAGTTTTAGCCCGAAGCAGTAAAAGATACATGAAGAAGGTGTATTTTAAATAGGTCCTGGCTGGGCACAGTGACCAAGGTGGGCAGATTGCTTGAACTCAGGAATTTGAGACCAGCTGGGGAACATGGCAAAACACTATATGGACAAAAAATACAAAAGTTAGCCAGGCATAGTGGCACATGCTTGTGGTCCCAGCTACTTGGGAGGCTGGGGTGTGAGGGTTGTTTGAACCCAGAATTTCGAGGCTGCAGTGAGCTGAGATCAGGCCGCTGCACTCCAACCTGGGTGACAGAACGAAACCCTGTCTAAAATAAAAAGTAAAAAAGTAAAATAAAACACGTCCTGAAGCAAGGGTAGGATTTCTACAGGATGTAAAAGCATGACATTCTTGGCAGGGGAAAAAAAAAAAAAACACCGACAAAAGCATAAAGGCAGAAAAGTTTCAGGTCTGAGCTGGGGAAAGTAGATGATATACTTTATCTGAACATTGGAAACATTTAGAGAAATAATAGTGGTTAATGCTGGAAAGATAAGTAAGTAGTCTTAATGCTTATTAAGGAGTCTGGACTTAGTTTGATAGAGAACTGGGAGCTGTGAGTCATGTGATATGCAATGAGTTAGGAAAAATTAATCTGGCAGAATAGGAAACATGGAATGAAGAAAAATAGGAGAAATATTTGCAGTAGCCATAGTAAGAGGGAAGGAGAACCTAGTGTAAGGCAGTGTGAGATGGAGACGTCTGATCCTAAAGAAAATGTGAAGGTAAAATACATTGGATTTGACAAATGACAAGATGTGAGGCAAAAGAGGAAAGATCACTCTAGTCATGGTAGATTGGGCAAACTTTTTGTACTACTGATACCACATTATGTATAAAAAGTTATGCCATTTTGTATATGGAAGTTATAGAGAAGATAACAGGATTGGTGATTTGGGGGAAAAGTGACAGATCTTGTTTGGCATATTTTGGGTTTCAGATACTGAATGAAAATTTAAGTCAGGTCCTCAGAAAAAATAAGTGCTGGCAATTCAGATTTGAGAGTCATCCATACACAGTGATAATCAAAGTAATGGAAATTGACGACATTTAAAAGAGAATATAAAGAGATAGAAAGTCTGAGAACCAGGTGCAGTGGCTCATACCTGTAATCCCAGCACTTTGGGAGGCTGAGGCAGGTGGATCACTTGAACCCAGGAGGTTGAGACCAGCCTGGGCAACATAGCAAGACCCCATCACTACAAAAAGTACAAAAAATTAGCTGGGTGTGGTGGCACTCACCTATAGTCCCAGCTACTAGGAGGCTAAGGTGGGGGATTGCTTGAGCCTGGGAGGCTGAGGTTGCGGTGAGCCATGATCACACACACCATTACACTTCAGCCTGAGTGACAGAGGGAGACCCCGTGTTAATACTTGAATTTAGGAGGGAGAGGAAGCAGTATAGCCAGTAACAGAGACAGAAAAAAAAATAATCAGAGTGACAGGATGATATTGTTTCCCTGTGTCTCCACCCAGATCTCATCTTGAATTCCCACCTGTTGTGGGAGGGATCCAGTGAGAGGTAATTGAATCATGGGAGTGGGTCTTTCCCCTGCTGTTCTCGTGATAGTGAATAAATCTTACAAGATCTGATGGTTTTGTAAGGGGGAGTTTCCATGCACAAACCCTCTCTTTGCCTGCTGCCATCCTTATAAGATGTGACTTGCTCCTCCTTGCCTTCTGCCATGATTGTGAGGCCTCTCCAGCCACATGGAACTGTAAGTCCATTAAACTTCTTTTTTTTTTTTTGTAAGTTTCCCAGTCTTGGGTATGTCTTTGTCAGCAATGTGAGAACAGACTAAATCACAGGAGGAGATCAAAACAGTGCTGCATTAGGGAGCAAAGAGAGAGAATGTTCCATGTCAGCAGTGAGTTCTGCAGCAGAGAATTGATTGGGGGAATAATTGGCGGGGAGACTTAGTAACTCGGAAATCACTGATGACCTTAGGAGGACTTTAGTTGGAGGGACTGAGGGACAATTACATATTGGAAGATGTTAAGTAAGAAGTGTTGGTGCAAACCTAGTGGATGTGATTGGTTTAACTATAATTTCAAAGCATCTGATAGTGGGAATGGAAGAGAGTTTGGAAAATGATGAGACTTTAGAATAAGTAAGGGTTTCCTTAGAGAAGGTTATATAGACAAAAGCTGAGACATGAACTCAGAAGGAAAGATGGAAGATGTGACAGAAGCGAGGTAACTGATGGAGGAGCACAGTTCCAAGGAGGAAGAAGGAACTTGAATCAGGAGCAATGCCTGAGGGATTAACCTCAGATTTAAGGGAGGAGGAGGAAAAAGAGGAAAGATACACAGAGATGTTGAAGTGGAAATAAACTAATTTGAAGTTATCAAATGTGAGAGAATATGGCTCAGTAAAACAGGAAATAAAGTCATCTGCTTTGAGTAGGGAGCTGAACAGAATCAGGGCCTCGTGCAGAATAAGAGAGAGAGAAAAGTCTCTGGGAAGTGAGATGATGGATTGATTAAAGGTAAAGGAAAGCAGTGAGTATCAGTAAACCCAACAAAGAACAGATTCGGGGTGGATCCAGTTAAAACTGTTTCATAATTTTCTCCAATAACAGTTTGCAACCACTCTTGAAGGCTGCAGACTTGGCAAGGTGGAACAGGAGAAATAAAAGGATGGAGTTGATATGGTTTGGCTGTGTCCCCACCCAAAGTCTTATCTTGAATTGTAATCCACATAATCCCCACATGTTAAGGGAGAGACCAGGTGGAGGTAATTGAGTCACGGGGGTGGTTTCCCCGTGCTGTTGTCATGATAGTGAGTTCTCAGGAGATCAGATGGTTTTATAAGAGTTTGGTAGTTCCTCCTGCATTCATTCTCCTTCCTGCCACCTTGTGAAGAAGGTGCCTTGCTTCCTCATCACCTTCCACCATGATTGTAAGTTTCCTGAGTCCTCAGCCATGCTGAACTGTGAGTCAATTAAACCTCTTTCCTTTATAAATTATGCAGTCTCAGGCAGTTCTTTATAGCAGTATGATAAATGACGAATACAGGAGCCATCCTAGGGTGGTAGTGAATATGTCTGTGAAGTGGTTAATAATATGCCAAGTCTGGCAGATGTGATAGAAAAGGAGAATAGAGGATCATAGTGTGACTGGTGGTGAAAATAAAAATAGAAATGCCTTTAGGACTGGCAAGCAATTGCGTGAGGAGGAAGGACAGTTGATGATGGTCACAGAGGATATATGGGGGAGTGGCATCTTTAATTTTGAGCCATGGTGAAGGATAAGCAAGTCTGTATTTTAGGGTTCTTGCTAAGTGACTGAGGTGCGTTGCAGGTGGAGGGTACTGGAGTTAAGGACATCAGGAATTCGTAATTGTTAACATTTATACATCTCTACAAATTTGAATTATTTTTCAATAAGGAAATAATACTGCTATTGGTTTTTTTTTTTTTTTTTTTTTAAGCAATAAAAGCAACACAGATACATTCTGGCATATTACAAGGAACAAAACAGAGGGAGAAATTTCAGGTTCAAATCCAGGTCAGTAAGTCAGCAATTCTTTTTTTTTTTTGAGACGGAGTCTTGCTCTGTCGCCCAGGCTGGGATCTCAGCTCACTGCAAGCTCCGCCTCCCGGGTTTACGCCATTCTCCTGCCTCAGCCTCCCGAGTAGCTGGGACTACAGGCGCCCGCCACCTCGCCCTGCTAGATTTTTGTATGTTTTAGTAGAGACGGGGTTTCACTGTGTTAGCCAGGATGGTCTCGAGCTCCTGACCTCGTGATCCACACGAGGCCTCCCAGAGTGCTGGGATTACAGGCGTGAGCCACCGCGACCGGCCAGCAATTCTTTACTGAACTCACATATGTTTTGCTGGACTGGATTGAAAGTTGATAGATGTTTGGCAGTTCTCTGAAATAAGAAGAAAAGGAAAAGAACATGTGAGGCGAGATTATGGGAAGCATTATTGCCATGGATGACTGGCATTCCGCATGGTGATGGTGGGAAAAGGGAGGACAGTCATTTTTCCTGTCACTGAATAAGAGATTATAGGGAAGCTGGTAGAGAACTGAGGATGGTGCAGAAAGAGTGACAAAGTGACTTGTATGAACTCCACAAAAGAAAAGCTGGCTGAGTCCTGTGGACCCAACTGGGGTCTGAATATGGGCATGGGGGAAGGATAATGAATTCCTCTCTTCCCGGAGCAAAGGAGGAGGTAGAGCATATGGCCTCCTTTGAGGGGATTTCAAGCAGTTCAGTATTGTCGAGAGCAGGGGAGGGAGCAAGAAAAGGCTCAGTGAATAGAAGTGAAGGACATACAAGTCAAAATCAGGGAAAAGTTTGTTCATAAAAGGACAAAGCTGACTTCAGATAACATCACGGTTCCTCTGCAACTGGCATTTATGATGTGTAAATATAGGCCAAATAATAAGTAACTGCATTGTCAGCGATCCCAAAGGGCCTTGAAGACCTTGAGAGAGGAGTCAAATCTCAGAGGGAGAAAATGCCTCTTGTTTTTATGCAGAAGAGAAGAGACACACCCTTGGCCCTGTTTTTGTGTGTAGCTGACGTGGAAGCTAGGAGTAAGGAAGTGGCTGCTTTTAAAAATCTCATCCCTAATAAGCCAATGATTTGGTCTTTATCTTCTGGACCAGAAGGAAAAGGGATAAAAGGATTTCATAATTTTTCTGGAACAGACCAAGTACAGGGTGATTTTTAGTTTTTCAAGTAAATTGACAAGAACCTTAGATTCCTTTAAATTCTACTTTCCAAAATCAAGAAGTGGCTTAAAAACACAAAAGCAAACCCTAACCCACATAAAGATTATAGGCTGGCTTAAAAAAAAGGTGGGTGGGTGGGGCTAAATAATCTAATTCATACTCTGGCATTAAAAATTGGATTACAGTGCCAGGTTCATTGCAAATGCCATATACATGTTTGCTATTAACATTTTATTTTATTAATTGATTGATTGATTCCCCAGTGTATTTCTCAAAAACATTTTATTTATAACTGATATTTACTAACCTCTAAATTGTGGAGCATTACATCTATGATCTCATTTAATCCTCACAACAACTCTAAGAGGTATGTGTTATTGTTATGCCTATTTCACTTAGGAAGAAACTGAAGTGCAGGGTGGCCAGGTAAAGTTGGCGAAGTCACTTGGCTAACAAGTGGAGAATCTGAGACTGAAGCTCAAGTTTGTCTGATTCCAGTGGCAGCATGCTTACCACACTATCTTACACCAACTTTCTTGTGCCAAGACATTTTATAGTCCAGAGGAAATAAACACCAGTTGAGGTCAAATGACAGTAAGAGAAACTTGGGTTTATACTAAGGAAGAGCTTTTTGAGTGTCTGAAAGACACTGGAAATCGAAGATAGATACATCTTCCTGGAGTTGTTGTTGTCAACTTCATCTCCTCTGTCAATCTGTCCCCTGGCCAGGGCAATTTCCAGCGAGCTTTCTCCTGTTTGAATGCAGCCCCAAGAGCATATCCCAGTTCCCACTGTAAATCCTGAGTTGAAACTGGCATCGGGAGGCACCTCCCAGCACCCTCCTGCGAATGCCGACGAGTCTTTCCTCGGCATCCCAAGTACATCATCCACCGGCTTCTGCTCCATCGTTTCTCAGCAATGTAGAATATGTAATTTTATTATTTAATACATAAATGTAATATGTTTATTTTGTTTCAGGATGCGGAGCTGAGAAGCCCCAGTTTCCACTTTCTGACTCCTGGACTCAGCTGATTTGAACCCCTCAATAGAACAGCAGCAGCCCATCCGCAGCTTTCCTAGAAGTTCCTGACCTAGCAACCCGAAAGGCGTTCTAATCAAGTGAGGTAAGATGAGCATTTCCTGCAGCTGCTGGGTTTCAGAGCTTTATTTAGATTCGCTCAAAAAGTCACTCACTGCTCTCAATTTGCATGAATGTCTGCTGCAAACTAGACAAGGCTGTGGCTGGAAGACTACCCGTGAGTCAGGGAATTGAAGCTGCCTTTGCAAGCTGAATTCATAACTGCCGTGAGAAGGCAACAGCATCAAATCCTCCAGCGTGCCAATTCATTAAGAGGTGAATGAATTGACAACTCCTCGCCTTACATGGGCACCAACCGACTGCTGGTCTTTACCCAGCTCTGGGTTTGTACCTGCCCTTCTGACCCCAGCCGTGGTGTCATTTTGACTTTGATCTGGGAATTGCTGTTCTTGCCAGCCTATTGGCTCCCTCTGTTGAGGGAGACGGCTCTTTTGAGTGTCCTGGAAATGGAGGTACAAAGGTGGACAAACATCCACACTCCGAAGGCAGAGAATAGTACCCCCCAGTTTCTATCTGCATATAGGCCAGAGCAAGAAAAACAGGAGAATACATTGTAAAGAGTTTTAGTTCAGATACAACATGAAAGCACTTGATTGTAAGGTTATTTTTTAAAAAAAATTCAGCTAAACACGTGTTGGACAAATATAGAACCATATCCTAGAATGGTTATTTTATTTTATTATTTTATTTTGAGATGGAATCTCTCACTGTCGCCCAGGCTGGAGTGCAGTGGCAGATCTCGACTCACTGCAAGCTCCGCCTCCCGGGTTCACGCCATTCCCTTGCCTCAGCCTCCCGAGTAGCTGGGACTACAGGCGCCCGCCACCACGCCCGGCTAGTTTTGTGTATTTTTAGTAGAGATGGGGTTTCACCGTGTTAGCCAGGATGGTCTGGATCTCCTGACCTCGTGATCCGCCCCACTCGGCCTCCCAAAGTGCTGGGATTACAGGCGTGAGCCACCGTGCCCGGCCTAGAGTGGTTTTTAAAGAGCTTTATTTTCCTGCTTTTTAAAACTTTAATACATTTTCCAAATTTCTACAAAGAGAACATATCTCAATAAAATCAGGAAAAAATGCAAATGAGAAAAGACGAATACTCAAGTGCGGCTCGGTTCAGTCCAGTGCCGGCTGGTCAGGCCTTTTGCTACAGCCTGTAAAGGTGCTCAGTGAAGATACTGCACGCCTGGGTCTGGGGTCTCCGGGGAGCACGTGGATCAGAGACAGCATCAGTGACAAGAGCAAGGCAGATGGTGGGAAGGCCACACGGGGGCATCTCACACACTTCTGTTCATTCCACAAACAGGTTTTCCTGGGGGAAAGTCTACTTCTGGAAAGAATTGTCTATTGGAAATAAAGATGTTTCCATGCGCAGAATAGGCTTAAAGAAACAAGTGGAGGCAGACAAGAGGGTCCTCCAAAGTTTGGGTCTAGCCAAAACTTTTTTTCTTGTTAATAGAGACAGGTTCTCACTATGTTGCCCAGGCTAGTCTCAAACTCCCGGGCTCAAGTGATCCTCCTGCCTTGGCCTCACGAAGTGCTAGGATTACAAGTGTGAGCCACCACGCTGTCCTGGCCTACACTTCATAGTAAATCTACAGTTGTATTCCAGAAAACCTATCAGAATAACCTAAAGTGTTAGAGCATGTGGAAAAAGGCAATGTCAAAAAAAGAAAAAAATGAAATAAAATAAAATAAACAATAACTCTAAGTGAAGTAAAAATATTATTAATGATAATATATGATGAATGCTAATTCTATACTGGGCAGAGAGTATTATTTTATTTAACCTTTACACTAACCTTTTTGAAGTAAATGCCATTGTTACTATGTCCATGTTACTGATGAGGAAACTGAGGATTAATGAGCTTGAGTCACTTGCTCAAGGCCCCATAATTGCTAAGGATCAAACTCTGTCTGCTCTGGGTGGGACTCCAAAGTCAGTGCTTTCGTCCACAATATTACTCTGTTCTTCTGAGAGTAAGAGAGGCTTGGGCCAGGCATGGTGGCTCACGCCTGTAATTCCAGCACTTTGGGAGGCTGAGATGGGAGGATCACTTGAGCCCAGGAGTTCAAAACCAACCTGGGCAACATAGTGAGAACCCCCATCTCTAAAAAAGTAAAATAAAAAATAAAATTTTGGCCAGGCGCAGTGGCTCATGCCTGTAATCCCAGCACTTTGGGAGGTGGAGGCAGGTGGATCACTTGAGGTCAGGAGTTCCAGACAGTCTGACCAAGATGGTAAAACCCTATCTCTACTAAACATACAAAAATTAACTGGGTGTGGTGGCATGCGCCTGTACTCCCAGCTACTCAGGAGGCTGAAGCATGAGAATCACTTGAACCCAAGAGGTGTGGTCGCAGTGAGCCAAGATCACACCACTGCACTCCAGGCTGGGTGAGAGAGCAAGAGTCATCTCAGAAAAAAAAAAAAAAAAAGACAAATAAAAAGCAAAATAAGTGAAACGGGCTTTATTCTCTCATCCAATGGTTGAATTCTTTCTAAAACCAATAGTTTTAGAAAGTCTAACTCTCTGGATACCACGGTGGTCCATGCACCATCTGGCTACTTTAAGAGAGTTAGTAGAAAGCGATGATAGGCCGAGAGTGGTGGCTTGTCCCTGTAGTCCCAGCACTTCGGGAGGCACAGATGGGAGGATCATTTGAGCCAAGGAGTTTGAGACCAGCTTAGGCAACATAATGAGATACCATCTCAATTTCTAATTAAAAAAGAGGAAGCGACGCTGAATATTTTTATAGGTAAAAGTTTTAATTTGATCTGTTTGTGGTCCAGTTAACTTGGATTCATCATATGCTTTTTCTCCTGGACAGTCAACACAATTATTCAGTACCTCATCTGTAAACTGCACTGTGTCATTGCTGTGGTTAGTGCTAAAGAAATGTAAAGTATGTGCTTTGTTCTCAAGGATCTTATAAAGTACCTGGGCAAACAAAACTAACAACCTGAACTACAGTGCATCATACTTCTGTTAAAATCCTTCAATGACTCTCTATAATAATTAGCATACCGTGTTCAATAGGGTTCTTTCATTCCCCATCCCATTCCCTTAGCCTTTTTTTTTTTTTTTGAGAGATGGGATCTTGCTCTGTGGCCTGGGCTGGAGTGCAGTGGTGTGATCTCAGCTCACTGCAACCTCCACCTCATGGGTTCAAGCGATTCTCCTGCCTCAACTTCCCAACTAGCTGGGGCTACAGGCATGTGCCACCATGCCCAGCTAATTTTTGTATTTTTGGTAGAGACGGGGTTTCACTATATGTTGGTCAGGCTGGTCTCAAACTCCTGACTTCAGGTAATCCGCCTGCCTTGGCCTCCCAAAGTGCTGGGATTACAGGCATGAGCCACCGTGCCTGGCCCCCTTAGCATTGATCTCTACGTTTGAAGGCAGTTTTCTGTGTACACCTGTAACTTTCTGCTCTTGGGCTTGTTTTTCTGGCCATGAATATGCTAATCCTGCACAGGGCCAGCTGTAAGTAACAGAGAGTTAATGCCCGACAGTGAAGGGATTTGGTTAACAATGAGCTCATGTCCATCCATAGTGTCACAAATGACAGCATTTTTTTAATGGGTGAATAGTATTTCATTGTGTATATACACCACATTTTCTTTATTCATTTGCTGTTGGATACTTAGGTTGATTCCATATCTTGGCTTTTGTAAATAGCACTGAAATAAACAGGGATGTATAGATATGTCTTCAATATACTGTTTTCCTTTCCTTTGAATATGTATCCATCAGTGGGATTGCTGGATCACATGGTAGCTGTATATTTAATTTTCTGAGGAACCACAGTGGGGCAAAGTTGGTTAACAGCAGGGTATTATATATTACGAAATAGCTAGAAGGGGGGCTTCTGAATGCCCTTATCACAAAGAAATAATACATGCATAACGTGATGGATATGCTAGATACCCTGATTTGATCATTTTACAACACAGACATGCATTGACACATCAAATTGTACTCCATAAATACGTACAATTACAATTTTAAAAGGAATGAAATTATACATTGAAAAACAAAAGAACCCAGTTTCCTGGCCTCCTGGGTGCATGTTCTACATATACTACCTTCTGGAGTTTCTCAGGGGGATTGAGGCGCAGGTGTGGCCTGTTCAACGACACACCTTTTACTGGCTTCATTTTCTTTTTCCTCTGTCCTACTGCCATACCTTCTAAATAAACTGTGGCTGCTCAAACTTGTCTCAGGACTTGCTTCTGGGAGGGTCCAACCTACATCAAAGGCTCTGTGTGGTCTGGTTCATGCCTACCTCCCAAACTCAACTCACGCCATGACATTTTGCTCATTGTGTTCCAGCCACGCTGGCTTTTCTAGTTGTTTACACCTGTTCTCTCCCTATGAAATGTTATTTTTTCTTCCTTACATGATTGGCTCTTTCTCATCCTTCATATCTGTGCTTAAATGTTACTCCAAGGAGAATGTCTTTCACAATCCCAGTCAAACATAGTTGTCCACATTGCAACCTAGTCTTCGCATTCACAGCATTTACCACCACTTATTACTGTACAAGTATCTGTATGTTACTGATATGTGATCTGCTTCTTGCTTAAAAATAGTAAACAAAGCTCCTTGAGGGCAGAAACACATCTGTTTTCTTTACTATTTTATACGCAGAGTTTAGTACAGGGTCTGAAAACATAGTTTGCATTCACTACATATTTGTTGAATGAACATAAAATGCCAGAATATAAAACAATTTGAGAACAACTAAGTAGGCTCTGAGTGGTATTGGGTAGAGTGAAACTGGAAAAAAGGAGAGAAGTTAGGGAGGATATTGTATGGAACTGCCTTCAGCCTTTAGAAGTAAGTAGGATTTATAGATGAAATGCGGCATTGGCTGAGCACCTCTTATGTGCCTGGTGTGCTAAGCATTCTAATAACAGGCATTATATAATGTAATCTTTACAAGTTTGCAACCTGCAAAAAGTATTCCAATTTGTAAAATGGAGGCATTGAAGATATGAGAGATGAAGTAATTCACCCGTAGCCACAAAGCTAGTCATG
>NW_012107241.1:254225-258906 GCF_000951045.1 Mandrillus leucophaeus
TCAGGAGGCTGAGTGAGCCACATGAATTGCTTGAACCTGGTAGAGGCAGAGGTTGCAGTGAGCTGTAATCACGCCACTACACTCCAGCCTGGGCAACAGAGTGAGACTCTATCTCTAAATAAATAAATAAATAAATAAATGGAAAATAACAATGAAGAAGTTTCATGCTTTGAGTAAAATTATAGAATGAGGGGTGGAAGGGACAATAACAAATACTTTAGTTCATCCACCTGATTCTATAATTCTATAAAGATGTACCAAAATACCCAGAAAGGAAGCTTCAGAACAACACTTTAATGAATTATGTGAAGAAAATGTCTTAATACTAAATGCTTTTTACAGTAAAAAGAACCATGAAATTTTATAGACACCAAAGTTAGACTGATAATGTTTAGTGAATATATCCCCTGAGAATAAATTCTTTGGGAATTAGCTGAGTTGTCACTTTCCATTTTCCTTGTTTTATGATTAATAAACATTTAAAATACGGAGTAGAGAAACACCTAACTTAGTAGTCTGTCAAAGTAAAAGGGGAGCAAAGTGATGATTCTTTTCTTCTGAGTTCCCAGCTTTTAACACCTCCCAGTACCAGACCCACAGACAATAGCTGACCACAAGGCAATTGTTATCGTGTTTGTTTTTCATCTCTCAGAAGGTCCTATGGCTCTCTGTGTATTTCCACATTCTTCTCTGGGTTTGTACTTAATGTCGCTTGCTTCCAACTGCACAGTCCTTGAGGGTTGCTTTAGATGATACTATGTCAACTTGGTCAAGTGGGGCACTATATTTCCCAGAATTCCTTACCTAGTGTGGTTCCAGTTTAGAGTTGACCAAAAGAACAATGTGCATGAGATTTGGGATATCAGAGCGACGCAACAGCCATTCCTCTCAGAAGTTCATCACAGTCAGACATGTTGTCAGACAGACAGAGAGGTGGGTACCTTGTGGGTCTTAGGTGGTTCTGGCCTTCCTCTGCATTCAGCTTGTCCTCCAGACTGCGGGCTCTGATGACCAACAGCCGCTCTGGGCTGTGCACCCACAGAGGCAGTAGTTAACATAAGGCCAAAATTCCCACAGACCTCTCCAAAAGTTTCCCTATTGTGTCCCCACTTTAGCTGCTGGACATGATTGTTTCTCAGAATTTCCTCCATGCCCCTACTTGTTTACCTGTGCCAGCACTTTGGTCAGACTTGTTTAATGTCTCTTTTTTTCTTATTGTGCAACTCCTTCTTCCAGACTTTCACTTCTTTAGTGCCTTCTACTTTGGTATCTCATTCCTATAATAAAGCTTAATGTCTAACAAAGGTCTAATTTAAAAAAATGTTTTTAGTCTCTGTCTCTTAGGGTAAACTGCAGTGGAACAATTGTAGCTCACTGCAGCCTTCAACTCCAGGGCTCAAGCAATCCTCCTGCTGGGACTACAGGTCCTGGGTAATTTTTTAAATTAATTTTTTTTTGTAGAGATGGGATCTTGCTATGTTGCCCAGGGTAGCTTTGAACTCCTGGGCTCAAGAGATCCTCCTGCCTCAGCCTCCCAAGTAGCTGGGACAACAGGTGCATGCCACCACACCTGGATAATTTTTAATTTCTTTTTTAGAGACAAGGTCTCTAAAAAATGTTGTCCAGGTTGGTCTGGTCTTGAACTGCTGGCCTCAAGTGACGCTTTTACCTTAGCTTCTTGAGTCACTGGTCTAATTTCTCTATTGGTCTTTTACATCCATTACACTCATGGTTGTTTTCCTTCTCTTACTGAATTCTGACTGACAGTTTATTGGTGTTGAATGTGATTCTAGAGAAGCAGAACCTGAAGGATGAGAATCTGAATCTCTTCTCTGGTCTTGCTGAATTGAAAGCCATCAATGACTGTAGTCATGGGTAGATAAGATGCCAGAAGTCAAGGACATATCATAGCATAACACTTACTTAGTTACCATCTGTGGTTACCTGCAGTGAAGGGTTTATAGAAGGTAAGGCTCTGGATGGTCAAAAACATGTTGCCATAGAACATTTAAATGTAAATAAAGGCCTGTGGTGGTGATTGGCTTCTTCCAATTTCTCTGGAGGATTTAGAGAAGGAAAATAGTGAGGTCAGGGCTTAAATTCCCAGCTCAAGGTCGAAGTAAAGGACCAGAGAGTCTCTGTGACTTCTGTAAAATAACCTTTATCTACTATAGCCTCAGGTTAAGGTTTCTGAAAATCAATCTCAAAGTTTAGTCCTTTGAGTGGCTGAATTATAACATAAATTGAATTCACAGCCTCACAGAGTCTCTCGTGATAAAATTTGGGCATTGGTGTGGAACACCACCAATTGGGGATGCTGAAAATTAGGTTAGGGGCGTGTGGAAAGATTTTGATGAAGCTGAGAATCTTAAGCCCCCAAATTCTGCTAAGCATCCTTTGCTTGTAGAAATATTCTTTTCCAGGTCCAGCATGGTGGCTCATGCCTGTAATCCCAGCACTTTGGGAGGTCAAGGTGGGTGAATAACTTGAGGCCAGGAGTTCAAGACCAGCCTGGCCAACATGGCGAAACATTGTTTCTACTAAACATATAAAAATTAGCTGGGCATGATGGCACATGCCTGTAGTCCCAGCTATTCGGGAAGCTCAGTCACGAGAATCATTTGAACCTGGGAGGCAGAGGTTGCAGTGAGTTGAGCTTGCACCACTGCACTCCAGCCTAGGTGACAGAGCCTTGGTATGTCTCAAAAAAAAAAAAAAGAAAAAAAGAAAAAAAAAGAAAAAGAAATGTTATTTTCTCCTCTATCTGATAATTTTAATTTTCCTTGCCTGAAGAACCTTTAATGACCCCTCCAGCGGCAACTGTCTTGTATGGGAGCACTGGTTCTCACCTCAACCACCTGGGAGGTGAAGAAGATCTAGAAGATCTCATTGCTTCTAGATCTCTAAGTGGACTCAAGTTCTGGAAGGCCTCAGGAGTCAGGTACAACTGTGACCCATGAAAAGTTACTATACACACCAAAAGGATCACAAGATTTTGAAAAAAATTTTTTAAACAGTTTTGTAATTGATTTTTTAAATTGTAATTTTTAGTTTAAAAATATTTAATGGACAAATAAAGTTTGAACGTATTTAAGGTGTGCAATGTGATGATTTGACATATGTATACATTGTATAATGATGATCACAATTAAATTTTAACATATCTGTCACTACCCATATTGTACATTAGAGCACCAGAACTTGTTCATCTTATTTATTCAATTTTTTTTTGAAATGGAGTTTCGCTTTTGTTGCCCAGGCTGGGGTACAGTGGCATGATCTCGGTTCACAGCAACCTCTGCCTCCTGGGTTCAAGTGATTCTCCTGCCACAGCCTTCCAAGTAGCTGGGATTACAGGCATGCACCACCACGCCCGGCTAATTTTGTATTTTAGTAGAGATGGGGTTTCTTCATGTTGGCCAGGCTGGTCTCGAACTCTTGACCTCAGGTGATCCACCCACCTCAGCCTCTCAAAGTGCTGGGATTACAGGCATGAGCCACTGTGCCCGGCCAACTTATTCATCTTATAATTGAAAGTTTATACCCTTCTTTGATCAACAGGTCCTCATTTCTCCCATCCCCCAGCCCCTGGCAAATACTGTTCTATTCTCTTTTACTACAAGCTCAAAATATTTTGATAATTTTTATAGAAAAAAAAATCTGAGAAATATGTATGAGAATTGTCAGATCAAGGTAGATTTATTAATATGGGTTCACTGGCCACAGATTCTGCATTCAGTGTTTTAGCTTGAATGACTGGGAGTGGCTCTAACAGTTTGTTTTGATGGTTGGATCTATGCAGAACATAGATGGATCTTGAAAAATGGTAATGTATCATTGTGAACTTACTCAGGTAGTGACATCAATTGCAGCTGCTCTTTCAGATGTGGTTTCTTTACTGGAGCACATCAATATATCACCTAGGACCTGGTATGTAGCTATTGATGTGACAGATGCTTTCTTCCCCCTCTGTACTTGTTATTAAAAACCACCGGCAGTATATTATCATTTTGACAAACCAATGCTCTATTCAGCACTCGACACATTATTTCATAAATTGTTAACACACTTTATTTTATGAAGAACAAAGAAGAGGAGGAAAGAAAGGAGAGCTCTGAGCCACAGTCACAGGAAAGAAAGCAGGGAAGAAAAGAAACACTGAGTGAAACACTGTATTAGAAACAGAGAGATCTGCAAAGCTGATATTTAAAAACATCTATTGATGTGATTTTCTTTTTCACTCTTCCTTGTTTGCGATATCCCTCCTATATATCCAGAGCCTTGGTAAATTTAAATCTTTACACTAAGGATTTGTAGAGAAACTCTAGACACCATTTATGAAAGGTTTCTACCTTTCAAGCGAAGGAGTCTGTAGAGAACAAGGGATGGGGGAAAAGAAGAGTGGGGAAGAAGAGAAAGAGAAAGAAGGAAGGAAGGTTCAAAGGCAGGAAGACAGGAAGGAAGGAGGGAGGGAGGGAGGGAAGAAGGAAGAAGGAAGGAAGAGAGGAAGGAAGGAAGGGAGGGAAGGAGGGAGGGGAGGGAAGGAGGGAAGGGAGAGGAGAGGGAAGAAGCGGGAGAAGAAAGAGCAGAAGCAGAAGGCGAATCCCTTGTCCAGCAAATACAGGGCAACAGAGTGAGACAATAAACAAAAAAAAAAAAAAAAAAAAAAGGAGGGAGGGGA
>NW_012107241.1:258972-272963 GCF_000951045.1 Mandrillus leucophaeus
AGAAAGGTAGGAAGAAAGGGAGGGAGGGAGGGAGGAAGGAAGGAAGGAAAGGAGGAAGAAAGGAAGGAAGAAAGGTAGGAAGAAAGGGAGGGAGGAAGGAAGGAAGGAAGGAAAGGAGGAGGGAAGGAAGGAAGGGAGGGAGGGAAAGAGGGAAGGAGGGAGGGAAAAGGAAAAAGAGTAGGGCATTACGGTTTGATGTCTGTGTGCTGGCACTCTTCTTCTTATCCTTATACCTCACTGGCATGGGAACACAGGGTATTAGGCATGGTGGAAACACCAAGACAAGCACAGATAAATTTCTGTGAGGTGGGATCCTTATATAATAAGATTATAAGAAGAATGTTCAGAAGTAAGTGGAAAGGCTGAGGCTACAAGTCGAATGTGGTACTTGTTACAGAAACTAGGAATTTGGAACTAGGTGACAACATGGCTCATTTTAAAAAGATAACAGCCAAATTCTTCTCTTGTTCCTACTATTAACATGATTTGTGTCCTTGAGCAGGTGACTGCTACTTTCCTGGGAGTCATTTTCTTACCAATATTATTACTTTGTTAGATTATTTCTTAGCCCTTCCAGTTCTAACATTCATTCATTCACCAAATATCTCTTGAGCATTACTGTATACCAGGCACTATGCTTGGCACTAGGGATACTATAATGTATAAGCAAGAATCTCTGGTCTCAAGGAGATACAGTCTAATGAAGGTGACATACCTTCTTTAAAAACCTGCAGTGTGACAATAGAGATGCATAACAGTTACAAGGGTGGTAATAAGTTAGAGGAGACACCTGCGATCTATACCTAGTCTGAGATATACATAAATCTGAGTTGCTTTGTCTCTTTTGAACTCAAAGATACCTGCAATTTAGGAATATTTGGAAGACAAAGCATTCAGAATTGGATTCTAAATATTTTTAGAGTTTTTGGAGAAAGAGAAATTGTCTCTTTAAAAGAAAAGACCAGACCCTGATCTGTAGGCTTTATCAATTTCTGTGGCATACATTCTCTCATCAGGGCTAATTTCAAGCTCTAATGTGATGCCCCTGAACATAAAATTGGGGAGAAATACACACATTGGTCTTGTGAACCAAGCACTCTAGTGCTTCCACCAGTGCTCCTGAGAGCAACCTGGGCTTCCTAGCCATCTCTCAAGGAGGGGCCAATGAAGATGAGACTTGAGGGAGCGAAGGATATTTTCTTGAGTGTGCTGGGACACTGATCTGTTTGGGAAACACTTCACACATCAGGACACAGAAAATCTGGAGTAGAAGGGAGGCAGCACTTTCAGAGTTCCAGACCCTCCTCATGCTTGTCTGGGAGTGGCTGGTCTGTTTCAGTCCCTGCTTGCAGTCACCGCATTATAAAGAGAGACACTGCTTTCCCTGAATGGGTTTCCATGGCAACCTCACCCAGCAGGCAAAGAACAGTACTCTAAGCTTTAGCCAGAAGGTTGGGAGATAAAAATATATTTTGATTAATCCAGGACCCATGCATGACTGAGACTCAGGAATTACCTGAAAACATAACACCAGTCAGGGTGAAATTTGCATACTTTTCTCTTTGGTAAAATGAAACCCTCAGACAAATGAACCGATGCCTTGCCTTTATCATTATGGTTCTTTCTATGAGGCTGGATTTTGCTGGTATCTTTTCTTCTCTGAATTTCTCATTCTGGGTACATCATATTACAAAAGAGGCTGTGGCCTCTGAGCTGACTTGGTCCAGAAGGAAAACAGGGAACACAGTTCATAATTCAGAGTTGATTGTCAAAGCCTTGAGACCTGAAGTGTAGCCCCCATCCATGACTCAGTGAAATATCTATATTTCTTAATTTTCTTTCCTTAAAACCACACCCTCCCTGACTACCTTGCAAGTGGACGGTGAGGCTCAAATGAGGTCATAGATATGGAACGTTTTTGGGAAAAAAAAAAAAAAAGAAAAGCTTCTATGCAAATGTAGGTTGTAATGATGACGATTATTAATATGCCTTGGGCTTAGCTGAGGGAGGAACTGAAGGAAAAAGTCACGCTCCTGCTCCTGGAGGCAGCCGGGGGCTGCAGCTCTCTTACGATCAGTGTCCATGAGGCTGCACATCTATCCCTGCCACACCAGCGGTGTAGACTCGCCGTGTTTTCATGCCAGAAGGGTTGTCTTCTTCTATCCCTGCACCCTCCTCACAGAGATCTTCTCTTCCTCCCACTCCAACTCCCCCTAAACCCAGATTTGCTTCAGCCTGTCTGCTTCTATTTCCTTCATGCTTGAATGTCAGTGAACACACAGCCTCCTTCTACTTAAACTCTGTAGCCCACTTCTTTGCTCAAGGCGTATTATTTTTCTCCTGTAAGTTCCAAGGCTTTGGCCTACTCAGCTCTGTGATCTTTAGCTGTTGTCTCGAGTTTGGGCTTTTGTTGCATGCCCACATCCATCTTCACCACAAGGAAAAGGCTCATTAAAGCACACTAAGAGGTCTTTAAAATTTGAGGGAGGTAGGTCATTTTTAAAATTTATTTTTATTTTTATATTGTGCTCCATTTTAAAAAAATCTTTTATTTTGAAACAATTATAGGCTCACAGGAAGTTGCAAAAATAATGCAAATAGTTGTATGCACTCTTCACCTACCTTTCATCGGTGACATCTTATCTAGCTGTAGTATGACATTAAAACCAGAAAGTTGACATGGATACCTTGGTGTTAACTAGACTACAGGTCGTATTCAGCTTTCACCATTTTTAAAAACTGCATTCATTTATATGCTTGCGTGTGTATTATTCTATGAAATTTTCCCATATATAGGTTCCTTTAACCACCCTGATGATTAAGATCCAGAATTGTTACATCACCCCAAAAGAATGCCCATGCTACATCTTTGTAAGAATGCCTCCCCTCATCCCACTCCACCCCCTCCCCAATCCCTAGCAACTGTTAATCTATTTTCTGTCTCTATATTTTTGTCATCTCTAGGATGCTCTATTAATGGTATCATGCAGTATATAACCTTTTGAGATTGACTTTTTTTTTTTAAGCATAATGCCCTTGAGGTCCCTCCAGGTGTGACATGTATCAATAGGTCATTACATTTTTGTTGATGAGCTGTGTTCTATTTTACGGGTACATCAGAGTTTCATCAACCATTCACTAGAAGACTCCTGTTGTTACCATCATTCTTTTTTATAAACAAAGTTGCTACAAGCAATCATATATGGGTGTCTGTGTAAACACATTTTCATTTATCTGGGATAAATGTCCAAGAGTAAAATGCTGGTAACTGCATGTTTAGTTTCATAGGAAATGACCAAACCACTTTCCAGAATGGCTGTAACATTTTATCTTTTCACCAGCAACCTGTGAGTGGTCTAAGTACTCTACATCCTTGCCAGCTTTTGGTGTTGTCACTATTTTTCATTTTAGCTGTTCTAAAAGTTATGTAGTGCTATCCCATGCGGTTTTAATTTGCTAATAGCTAATTATGCTGAACATCTTTTTATGTGCTTATTTGCCATCTACATCTTTCTTTCAGGGAAATGCCTGTTCATTTCTTCTGCACATTTCATAATTGTTTTGTTTTCTTTAGTTGTTTTGTTTTGCTTTGTTTTTGAGACAGGGTCTCACTCTGTTGCCTAGTCTGAAGTGCAGTGGTGCAATCATAGCTCACTGCTGTAACTGCCCAGGCCTCAGTGATCTTCCCACCTCAGCCTCCCAAGTAGCTGGGACTACAGGCACACCACCACACTCAGTTAAAAAGTTTTTTTTTTAAGTTTGTAGAGATGGGAATTCTCCATGTTGCCCAGGCTCATCTTGAATTCCTGGGCTCAAGAAATCCTCCTGCCTTGGCCTCCCAAAGTGCTGAGATTGTAAGCAGGAGCCATTGTACCCAACTTGAGAGTTCTTTATGTAGTTTGGATACAAGGTGTTGTAAGATACATGGCTTACACGTATTTCCTCACAGTCTGTAGCTTGTCTTTTCAATATTCTAAGAAGGTCTTTCACAGGCGAACAATTTTTTATTCTGATGCAGTTTAATTGTCAATTTTATTTTACGTATTGTGCTTTTGTTGTCATATTTAGTAAACCTTAGCTTCTAAAAATTTTATAGTTTCACATTTTTACATTTAGACTTATGATACAGTTTGAATTAATTCTTATATATTATTGGAGGCTTGTGTCAAGGTTTATTATTTTTGTTTATCAATGTCCGATTGCTCCATCACCATTTGTTGAAAAGACGATCCTTCCTCCATTGAACTGGTTTTGCAATCTGTCAAAAGTCATTTGGGCATATTTGTGTTGGTCTTTTTCTGGGCTCTCTATTCTGTTGCATTAATCTATGTGTCTATTCCTCCGCCAATACCATACTATCTTGATTACTGTAGCTACATTATAAGTCTTAGCCTCAGGTAGAGTGATTCCTTCTGCTTCATTTCTCTTTTTTAAAATTGTTTAAGCTACTTTGGTTTTTTTGCCTTTCTGTATAATGAGCTTGTTGACATCCTTACCTTTCAGTTTTCTGGTTTTTTATATTTTATTTTATTTTTCTCAAAAAATAGAGACAGTGTCTCACTAGGTTGGCCAGGCTGGTCTTGAACTGTTGGCCTCAAGTGATCCTCCCACTCCGGCCTCTCAAAGTGTTGGGATTACAGGCATGAGCCACCGCATCCGCCAGTTTTCAAATACTGTATGCCTCTCCATTTATGTAGATTTTCTTTTACTTCTTTCACCAGCATTTTGTATTTTCGAGCATACAGACCTATATATGTTTTGTTAGATTAATACTTAAGTATTTCATTTTGGGGGACTAATTGTAAATGATATTAGGTTTGTAATTTTTGTTTTTCACATGTATATAAAATACATTTTGATTTTCATGGGTTGATCTTGCGTCCTGTGAGCTCGCTGAACCTACCCATTAGTTCTCTAAATTTTTTGTTGATTTCTTGAGATTTCCTATGTAAATAACCTAATCATCTGCAAATTTAGAGCTGTTTCTTCTTTTCCAATAGATCTGCCTTTGACTTCCTTTTCTTCCTGCTCTGATTAGGACTTCCACTACTCCACTGAGGAAGAGTAGTGAGAGTGGACATCCTTGCTTGGTTCCTAATCTTAGAAGGAGAGATTTAGTCTTTGATTGTTAAGTATGATGTTAGTTATAGATTTTTACAGATGCTCTTTATTAGCTGGAGGAAGTTCCCTCCCATTCCTAATTTGCTGAGAGTTTTATCATGAATGGATGTTGAATTTTGTCAACTGCCTTTTCTCTATCAATGAATTAATTTTCAAGTATCAAAACAGCCTTACTGGTTTATTCTAGTCCTTGCCCCATTTGGTTATGATCTATAATTCTTTTTATATTTGCTGGATTTGATAGGGTAGCATTATCTTGTTTTCATATTTTTGCATCGAAGTTCATAAAAAATATTAGTCTCTAGTTTTACTTTTTAGTTTTTTTCTTTACTGTATACAGGTTGGGATATTTCGGTAATACTGGTTTCATAAAATGAGTTGAGAAGTGCTTTTTCCTCTTCCAGTTTCTGGAAGAGATTGTGTAAAACTGATGCCAATTCTTTTTAGAATTTTTGTAGAATTCTCCAGAGGATTGGCCCAAAGGGTTCTGTTTTAGAAGCTTTCAAATTATGGATTCAATTTCTCTAATAGTCATAGGACTATTCGGATTACTTCTTTTATACTGGGTGAAGCCTTTAACATTTATAAAATCCAAAATCTGGATTCCCCAGAAAGCAAGACTTGAGGCAAAACTTTATGGGTTATTAGTTGGTTAGGTGTGCAAACGCAGAGAGTGGGAGTAAGGGGAAAGGAAGTAAGGTGTGGGAGGAGAGAGAACCAGCATGAGGGTGTGTTACTAAGCTGGCAAGAAGCAGGACTAGCTGCTGGATTTCACAGGATCTCTCATGCTAAAAATGCCTGTTTCTCAGGAAAGTTTCTCTGAGGGAGGAATAGAGAAGAATTTATCCACTGGTGTCCATTGGTCAGAGTGAGTCACACAGGGTTAATTTTTCTGACGCTTCTGAACGGCTCAGGTGTAAGTGCCAGCTGTCCAGTGGGTCTCACCTCAGGGTCAGCAAACGATCTCCTGAACAATAGATGCCAACTCAGGTACGAGGGAGGCACTGTCAAACTGTGCCTGCTCAAATTTGGTCAGTTGAGTAGAGCTGGTTGTTACAATGAGTAGGACAGGAATGTGCATTCCAAGGCCTCTAAGACAGTGAAGCTAAGAGAATATCAAGTAGGTGGTGCAGAAGAGGTGTCCCGAGCTGTTGAAAAGCAAGAGAAAAAGGCTTAAAAATAAGTCGATAATTGGGTATATTTCAATAAATCTCAAAATACTCTCTGATTATTTAGTATTTAGTTTTCACTTGAAATTTAAGTGGAGTTTCGCCTGACATTCTCACAAAATCTTTCTTCCCTTGTGCAATTTACCTTCATCTTTTGTATCTAGGGATGGTGTTTTTCAATTTCTCATTTCTTTCAGAGAGGACTCCTTCCCCTCTGAAGTCCCCCATGTTTCTCTCTATAAAGGAGTTCTGCTGGGCATCACACAGGAGAGTAGAGATGCTTCTAGACTCTAACAGCCCCTTTAGAGTCTTAGGTGGCTCAAGACAAGTGTCTCTACTCTGAATGGTCATTCTGTCCTATATATGAAAAGTCAACTTGGGCCATTCCCTGAGAGTAAATATTCCTTTTTCCATGGTCCTTAGCATAAAAGGCCACCGTAGGAGTCACTGGGTTGTGTTTCCAAGCAAGACAAGCCTCAACAATCCCAAACCGATGAGAATTTATTAAAATTTTAAATTAAATTTTATTTGTTATCAAAGTAATACATGTACATAATTTTAAAATAAAATAGCACCACAGGGTTTACACGATAACAGCGCTCCCTGCTTTATCACTCTCCACTCCCAAGGCCCATCCCCTCCCGGCAACCACTTTAATCTCTGTTAGCTGTTTCTTTTGATATTTTCCTCCATATTTCAAAACAATATGACTGTGCTGCTATGTCTTTATTTTATTTGTTTTCATTTTAGACATATTTATCGATTTCCCATTATAGGAGATGGAGGTTTAGCACATTCACGCTTTAATTTTGCCTTCCCCATCCTACCAGTTTGGTTCCGGGGGCGGTGTTCCAGACATTTCCTAACTGCCTGAGTAACATGCAGAAGAGTTATTGGCTGCCTGGTCAAACCAGCGCATAGCAAATGAATATCAGGTTTTGTTTGTTTGTTTATATCAGTAAATAGCATAACGTAGTAGATGAGTGCTCAAATTCTGAAGCCAGACTTTCTGTGTTCAATTCTGCTTTGGCCATGTTTAGTTGCACAATCTTGGGCAAATTAGTTAGTGTCTCTATGCCTTTTCTGGGGCTAATAATAGTAATGATCTCACAATATCTTGTGATGGTGAAATAAGTAAATATAGGTAAAGCATTTAGAGCAGTGCTATAAAAAGCCATATATGTGTTTGCTATAATTATAATTATATTATTCATATATAAGATCCTCTTGCTGAGCCAAGAGAATATAATTATATTTCCTTTTTTGTACCCTTTTTATATCTTATAAGATTAATAATTAAACAAATAATTAAAATTTGTTTACTTCTTCATGACTCTATCACAAAATCTTCCCACTTTTCAAAAGAACTACAAATTCCCCTCCCGATACTGTTTCCATATAGTCAGATAATCAGGTATTATTCCAGTTTTATCCTTTTTTTTTCCTTCTGGGTACACTGTTGCTGGAATCTTTTGTGATCCTGTTTCAATTTGTGCTGGCTGCTCTCTAAGCCTATAATACAGCCATTGTCCCAAGGCTTCACTTTGCAAATCTACCATGTTGAAAATCTTATTCATCAATATGTCTTCTTTCTTGGTTTAATCCAGCAATTCTCAGCTTCTGCACTATTGGCATTTTGGGTCAGATAATTCTTTGTTATGGAACGTTGTCCTATGCACTGTAGTATTTAGCAGCATCCCACTAGATGCCATTAGCAGCCACCTCCCACCTTGTGACAGTCAAAGTCTGCAGACGTTACCAAATGTCCCTGCTGGGCAAAATTGCCCCCAGTTGGGAATTTCTAGTTTAATCCTTCATTTTATTAAATCACATCTGAAAATAGCTTCCCAAGAAAGGATAGAATGTAAATTTTTTGAGACTTTGCATGTCTGAAATCTGCTTTATTCCTACCTTATGTCTGATTGTTAATTCTTCTGATTCTACAACTGTGGGTTGAAATAATGCTGGCCTCCTGTTGCCCCAGTTTTTCAAGCTACTGCTCCACTGTCTTCTGGCTTTCAGTGTTGTTGTTAAGTTTGATGTCACTCAGATTCATTTTTCTGTTTTGGCAATTATGTTAGTTATTAATTGCTGTATAATACACTATCTGTAATTTAGGGATTTTAAACAGCAACCTTGTTGTTATTTTTCATGATTCTGTGGGTTGGTTGGGACTCAGCTGTCTCACCTGGGGCCTCTCATGTGGTCTCCCTCTCAGTTGGAGGGCAAATGGGGCTGGAATCTCCAACATGACTTCACCTACACATCCGATGTCTTAGTCGGATGGCTGGAAAACTGCTCAGCCAGGAAACTGGGGTGGCTGAACCTTTTTTTTCTCTCCATGTAGTCTGACGGTCTCTCTCCTTGTGACCGCTTCGATAGGGTCGGTCTCTCCATGTAGTTTCTCAGCAGGCCACCTGAACTTCTTACGTGGCAACTCAGGGTTTCTGAAAGTACAAAGGCAGAGCAGGTAGGTATTCCTCAGACTTTGGACAAAGCCTGGCATAGAATCTCTTCTTTCTCATTCCATTACTTAGAGTGAGTCACAGGGCCGAACCAGATTTCATGTGGGAGGGGACTATATGAGAGTGTGAGTGTTGGGAAGCGTGGTTCACTAGGGCTCATCTTTGAAGACCAGCTACCAAAGCTACTGCACTGTTGTTTCTCAAATACTTTTTCTTGTTTTCCGAAGGTTTCTTTTTTTATAGCCTTCTGTTCTTAGTTCATGGATGCAGTATTTTTTCTTTATGGAGTATATTAATTATAAATTTAATATCTTTTGTGTCTCCTTTCCTTTGACTGTCATTTCTTCTGTTTTGATTTTCTGCCATTGGATGGAAGCTTATCCTGAGTACTACATTCCAAGTGAGACTCTAAAAAGCTGA
The DNA here is from genome assembly GCF_000951045.1 of Mandrillus leucophaeus. Taxonomy (NCBI): domain Eukaryota; kingdom Metazoa; phylum Chordata; class Mammalia; order Primates; family Cercopithecidae; genus Mandrillus; species Mandrillus leucophaeus. The sequence goes on from NW_012107241.1 coordinate 268,148, forward strand.
TTGGAGTCTCAGGAATAATTGGTGTGGCTTGCCAAATCATTGCCTTCCCGGTACAGTAAGGGGGCACAGAACCAGTTGTTTTATTGTGGGTGTTATAAATGTCATTTTGGGGTGTGTTTTTCTTTAGAATTTTTCCATTTCTCCAGAGAAAGGCCATCCCACCTTTTGCCTGAGGGGGATTTGTTTGGCAGTCAGTATTCTTGAGACCACAGAGTTGAAGAAGGCTGGGTACACAAAGTTGATTATCTAGACTTCCATGGAATCGCCCTTCTTTTGACACAGTGCCTCTTCCCTGTTCTCTACTGTACTGGATCCTGTCTGAAGACTCTTCACTTGGTTTTTCCAGATAATTACCTAGCTCCTAATACCACTGAGAAGGGGAGTCACCTGGCTTCTCCTACTGGAAGAGAACCTGAGGGACTCACTGCCCATTATAAAGACTTTCAACCTAATCCTCCCATTTCCATCTACCCCTCTTCCCATCTTTGTATCTGGTGCTTCCAATTTCTAAGGCTTTTCAAGTATTCTTGAACACAGATCAGCTTGACTTTCATTGGCATTTCCTTCTGCAAACACTTAGGCTGTAGCTATTCGAACTCTCTGAAGTCAGTTGTTTATTCCTCTACTTACATTCCAGTTTTCAAAAATGTGTTGCTCTCTCTCTCGTCTGATGTTTTCTTCTGTTTTATTTGTCCTTATGGGCTTATAACGTTCACTCTCATTTTAGGGGGAACTCAGAACTCAGGAGGGAGTGTAGATAAACTTATGTTTAATTCACCATATATGATTCAAAACCTGTTTTCCTTTTCTAAAGCCCAGGAAATTATAAACTTCCTAGTTTCAAGATCATACTTCATCAACGGAAAATTCTATCTAACTTCAATCTAACCTGTTGTAATGCACGACCCAGTAGTTCTCAACTCTGGCTGTATATAATAATCATTTTCTAGCTCTGAAAAATGCTGATGCTTGGACCTATCCCAGATAAAATTAATCAGACTCTCTGAGGTGAACATGGGCAGCAAATAATAAGTATAGTTGATGTGTAGCCAGGAAGGAGAATCAACAGTGTGATGGTGCTGATGGGGGCGCCTTAGTCCATTTGCATTGCTAGAACAGAATACAGGACACTGGGTAATTTACAAAGAACAGACATTCATTTCTCACAGTTCCGAAGGCTGGGAAGTCTGGAAAGGGCTGAACTCTGTTTCCAAGATGGTACCTTGATGCTGCATTCTTTACAGAGGAAGAATGTTGTGTCCTCATATGGTGAAGGCAGAAGGGCAAGCAAGCTGAAGGCTGTGGAAAGCCTCTTTTATAAGGACCTTAATCTATTCATGAGGGGAGGGTCCTTTACAACCTAACCACCTCTTAAAGGTCCCATCTCTTAATACTATCACATTGGAGACACCTGAATTTTGAACCAGACACATTCAAACCATAGCAGGGGGGTGACGGTGATGCTGGGGTGGTAATGTCTGCACTCTCACTGACTCCAAAGTCTGGTAATTCTTGAAACGACCCCCGCCACACACACCACACACACACACACACACACACACACACACACACAAACTCACGCCACTTTCTCATTGGCTTCCTATGCAATGTTCCATGTCTAGCTTTGGAAAATAAAGTGGTGCTGTTGCTACCTGTCCTGATTTTTACTTTTTTGTTACACTTGTATCAGAACTATTAGAAAACTCAAAAACACGATGGGGAGCAGATCCCTAGAACCCTAATTTCAGTTGCTTATGGGATAAGAAATCTCCAGCTAGACATGGAACGTTGCATAGGAAGCCAATGAGAAAGTGGTGTGAGTTTTTTTTTGTGTGCGTGTGTGTGTGTGTGTGTGTTGTGTGTTTGTGGGGGGTGGTTTTCAAGAGTTACCAGACTTTGGAGTTAGTCAGAGTGCAGACACTACCACCCCAGCATCACCGTCACCCCCCTGCTATGGTTTGAATGTGTCCCGTTCAAAATTCAGGTGTCGCCAATGTGATAGTATTAAGAGATGGAGCCTTTAAGAGGTGGTTAGGCCGTAAAGGACCCTCCCCTCATGAATAGATTAAGGTCCTTACAAGAACCTCTTCTGTTCTAGTTATGTTAGTCTGTACTAAAAGGCAAGTTGTGGAGGGAAAGGAAAAATTTAAACTGGATGATCTCCCAGGCTTTCTAGACTTCAGAACTTTGATCCTCAATCTTCGCATAGGTGTTTTAAATTAGGTAATGTATATAAAGATTCTCTGAAAAGTGTAATGTGCTAGAAGTTTTTTTTTTTAAACATCTAAAGTGTGTAACTTTATGTGGACTCACAACAAAGTCACACATTTACAGCCAAGTCAGCAAGTCAGGTAAAGTCTTTATCAACTCAGTCTAGGAAAGAAAGTAATTAAACAGTGATTCAACTCTACCCTGGGACCTGATAATGGGAGATCCACAATCACGGTATGATTAATTTTTAAGCTTTCTATATTCTTTGGCTGCTCAGTGTCAGTACCACATCAGTTGTTTTATAGGTTGATTTCTCAATACATTCTCAGTAGTCTGGACATGATATCTGGATATAAGGCACGAGTGTCATTAGTTTCTTTACAACTGTAGGTGTATTAGATGTAATATCTAGAAAATTAATAGTCTTGCAGTGTTTATGATATGCATGTGCTTCCCTTGCATGAAAAACTAGTTGCTTCACTATCACCAATTATATAAGCTTGTTTTATGAATGCATTTTCAGCAAGTATCCATTCAATCATTAAAAAAAAATTCAGCACTCATTCCACACCTGGAACTGTTCCAGGTGATGGGAATAAAGCAGTAAACAAGACAAATAAAAATCTCTTCTCTTTCTGAGCTTACATTCCTGTGAGAGCCAGGTGTGTGGTCTGTATGTGTTTCTATCAATGTTTTGTCAGAGTATCTCATTTTCCTATCTACCCCAGGATCCTTGACATAACTGGCAGGCTACCGGGATATCAATTGGAATAAAGACTCAAGACTTCCTTAGGAAAAAACAGAAAAAAATGTCCTAAAAAAGGAGAAAAGCTCCCCTTTACTTCTTAAGTTACATCTACCAAATAAACTTTCTAAAAGAAATGGTAACATGCAAAAGCCAAATTCAGCTTTTGAAAAATATTACCCAGTCTTTGGGATCGCCCTTATTATTGCTCATTGCTCTGTTAGGTTGCCAAAGTCAGTGAGAGTAACTGCATTGTGAATATATTATCCTCTGTCTCTGCCTTTCTGGAATCCACTCAGATACTAACCCTACAGTGGGCAACAGAACAGTCTGAATAGGTTATCTGCTGGTTGTGTGACAATTTCCTTCTGGGAGCCATCTGTAAATGAAGGAATATAGATCCTTTTTCTTTTCATTCTTGCTTTTTTGTTTGTTTGTTTGTTTTGTTTTTTTGAGACAGAGTCTCACTCTGTTGCCCAGGCTTGAGTGCAGTGGGGCGATGTTGGCTCACTGCAACCTCCACCTTGCAGGTTCAAGCAATTCTCATGCCTCAGCCTCCTGAGTAGCTAGGATTACAGGCATGTGCCACCACATCTGGATAATTTTTGTATTTTTGGTAGAGATGGGGTTTCACCATGTTGGCCAGGCTGGTCTCGAACTCCCAGCCTCTGGTGATCTGCCTGCCTTGGCCTCCCAAAGCGCTGGGATTACAGGTGTGAGTTACCGTGCCTGGCCAGATCCTTTTTCTGTAACTATTTTTCTAGTGTCTTTTGAAGATGTGCAAAGGAGAACTGGGTTCTGGTTTTTGACTATTTTTTAGTAGGAGAACCAAGGAAGAAGGATTTTGGCTTTCTAATGTAGGTAGGTAGCAGGAAGCTTATGTTCTTTCCTCATCCTTTACTCAAAACTCAAGAATCTGGGAGCAGAGCTTCTTGAAGGTGGACAGGCAGGTTGGTGTGAATGTGTGCTAATTCCTGATGTTTACTGTCCCCTTACAAATGAACATTTTTTTTTTCTCATGATGAAACATCAGTGCAAATAAGCATTAACTATTTCATAACCCGCAAATGGATTCTATTGGTTTGCCACTTCCTGAGTAGCAACTGGGGAATGCATCACATGGAACCAATTTTCTTGACCCTTCTTTCACAAAGAGAAATTACTAATCAGTCCAGGTTATTATTTACAAACCCTAGTTGACTGCTTTTAGACTTAAAGAAATTGCTTTGTTTTCTATTACTTAGATGATATGTTGTCAATCTTGAAATTTCACTTAAAACTTACATCATCCTCCAAAACTGTGAATTGATATGGGAGGCAGCTCCTGTGCTCATATTGCATAAGGGTTTTTGTAGAGGCCAGAATTAAAATACTTCTAGGTAACTAATGCATTTAATATGATTGGAATTGTGGCAGAGTGATTTACAGCAATAGTATTAGCACACTATTTCTATATCATATGAAATTGTCCACAGCTCTCCCACCTACTCTCCCTCCCTCCTCCATATCTCTTTTAGATTTCTCTGTAACTCTGAGAGACAGATATTATTATCCCTGCTTTTACAGATGAAGGAACTGAAGCTTAAAAAGTACAAATGACTATCCCATTGATAGCAGTTGCTTGAAGTTGGGCTTGAAACTTATGTCTGTTTCTTTTTTGGGGTGTGCTACAAAAAAAAAAGATAACATCCGTCTTTTTTTTTTTTTTTTTTTTTTTTTATTTTTAGGCTGGAGTTTAGTGAAATCATAGCTTGATGCAGCTTTTAACTCCTGGGCTCAAGTGATCTTCCTACCTTAGCCTCCCAAGTGTCTTTGATTATAGGCACACACCACCGTGCCCCCATCTGAACTTTTTTTTTT
>NW_012107241.1:273013-291214 GCF_000951045.1 Mandrillus leucophaeus
TTTTTTTTTTTTTTTTTTAGGCTGGAGTTTAGTGAAATCATAGCTTGCTGCAGCCTTGAACTCCTGGGCTCAAGTGATCTTCCTACCTTAGCCTCCCAAGTGTCTTTGATTATAGGCACACACCACCGTGCCCCCATCTGAACTTTTTTTTTTTTTGACATGGAATCTCGTTCTGTCACCCAGAATGTAGTACAGTGGCACGATCTCGTGATCTCAGCTCACTGCAACCTCAGCCTCCTGGGTACAAGCGATTCTTCTGCCTCAGCCTCCCAAATAGCTGGGATTATAGGCACCTGCCACCACACCTGGCTATTTTTTGTATTTTTAGTAGAGATGGGGTTTCACCATATTGGCCAGGCTGGTCTCAAACTCCTGACCTTAAGTGATCCACCCGCCTCAGCCTCCTAAAGTGCTGGGATTACAGGCATGAGCCACTACACCTGGCCTTAACTATTTTTAAGTGTGGAGTTCAGCAGCATTAACTATATTCACACCGTCGCACAATAAATCCACAGAACGTTTTCATCTTGCAAAACTGGAGCTATATACACAGTAAACAACAACTCCCCATTTCCCTCTTCTCCCAGCCCCCTAGTAACCATTATTCTACTTTCTGCTTTTATGAATTTGACTGCTTTACATAAGTGGAATCATCTAGTATTTATCTGTTTGGGACTGACTTATTTCACTTAACATAATGTCTCTAAGGTTCATCCCTGTTGTAGCATGTGAGGGGATATTCTTACTTTTTAAGGATGAATAATATTCCACTGCATGTATATACCACATTTCGTTGATCCATTTATCATTCAACAGACATTTGGGTTGTTTTCAATTTTTAATTATTGTGAATAATGTTATAAACATGGGTGTACAAATATTTCTTTGGGATGTTTCTTTCAATTCTTTTGGATATATATACAAAAGTGGAACATACGATAGGTCTATGTTTAATTTTTGAGGAACTGCTATGCTGTTTTCCATAGTGGTGACATCATTTGACATTCCCATCAGCAGGGCACGAGCGTTCCAGTTTCTTCACATCCTTGCCAGCGCTTGTTATTTTTCGCTCTTGGGTAATAGCCATCCCAGTGGATGTGAGGCATTTGAAACCCATGTCTTTTGACAGCAAGGTCAGTGTGGATCATACCACAACACAGAAACTATGCTGCATCGCACCAACCACAGCTGCCTGCAGAAAACGCAGGGGAAGCTGTCCCAGAAATATGCAGTCCTGAGTCTAATGGGCCCTGCTGCCCTGATCAGGATGGCTTATGCAGGAACAGAGAGCACCTCTAGCGCAGTGCTGTAGTGGATGGAATTGTGTCCCCTCAAAATTATATGTTGAAACCCTAACCCCCAATATGAGGGTATTTGGAGATGGGGCATGTGGGTGATAATTAGGTTATCAGGTCATGAGGGTAGAGCCTCGTGGGAGAAGTAGTGCCCTCATAAGAAGAGATACCAGAGAGCTTCCAGTATGTCTCCCTGCTTGCAAGGAAAGAAGAGGTCACGTTAACACACAGCAAGAAGGTAACCATCTGCAATTCAGGGAGAAAGCCCTCACCAGAAACCCACCATGCCGCCACCCTGATCTTGGACTTCTAGCTTCCAGAACAGTGAGAAAATATATTTTGTTTTTTTAAGCCACTCAGATTTACACACACACACACACACACACACACACACACACATATATATATATATATTTTTGAGACAGTGTCTCCCTCTATCACCTGGGCTGGAGTGCAATGGTGAGATCTCGGCTCACTGCAACCTCTGCCTCCTGGGTTCAAGCAATTCTTCTGCCTCAGCCTCCTGAGTAGCTGGGACTACAGGCGCCCGCCACCATGCCCAGCTAATTTTTGTGTTTTCAGTAGAGCCAGGGTTTCATGATATTTGCCTGACTTGTCTCAAACTCTTGACCTTGTGATCCGCCCTCCTCAGCATCCCAAAGTGCTGGGATTACAGGCTTGAGCCACTCACTACGCCTGGCCCTATGATATGTTTTTTTTTTTTTTTTTTTTTTTTTTTTTTTTTTTTTTTAAAGGCAGAGTAAGACAAGTGCCTTGATCATTGCTTTCTTCTTAAACCTTATTCAGTGTTTATTTCTACCAGCGATGGTGAATGAAGTCTGCTGTTTAGTCACAAAGCTGCTACGTTTCAAAGTCTTACTGAACAACAGAGTGATCAGGATAAAAGGCTACCATCAATAATATATTATCTTAGATGAAAACACACTGGACTAAGCAAAGAAGTCCCAATGTGTACAGATACAGGTCTGTGGAATGGGGTTTGGAAGTAAAGGTTTTTGAGACTTTTTAGAGGTAAATGGGAATGGTTAACATGTAGTCCTGTCCAGAAATACAAAGCCGAATCATTTCATACATCTCTACCCAATGAATCTCTGATCTTTTTTTCCCATCTTTTTCTAGAACAGATTCCATAATTTCTTCCAAGATGTGAAGATTTTCAGTTTGGCTTCACCATATTATTAAAATCTTTGAATTTAGCCTTGGTCCATATACTTGGCAAAGAATAATTTCTATATTTCTCATGCATGGAGGGAGAAAAGGGCGTAGAGAAGCTGGCTGCACTGTGACCTTCACTGGAAGCTTTCCCCGCTTAGACAAGCAAAGGAGGGAGAAAATATCTTGTTTCACTGGCTCATATTGATTTCCTGGTCATGTCTGATACCTGCCTGTGGATAGACTTAATGGCTGCAGATAAATGAGGCTCAGCTAGCAGAAGGGAGGCTGCAAAAAATCACCTGAAAATGCTTTGCTTGTGTGGGTCTAATACAAAACAACAAAAAAATGCAGCTTTTTGAGTTACAATTTACCATGACCCAGCCAAGCAAGGCACTGGGGAGAACTTAAATTATGGCCACAGGACTCCTGATTTGTGGATAAAAGGCTCAGGTCATGTGTAGTGAGGGGCAGAAACAAGGTTCTGCAACTGCTATTGCATGGAGTGAACTGGAAATTGAGAGGACACTCCACAGAGCTGCTTTGCCATTTTTTTGGTAAGCTCCATTTGTACCCCTATGGGGCACCCTTTAATACTGGGATACTGGGCTTGGTACAGAAGATAAGCAGGAACTGTTTAGATTATATCCTGACCATTATTCTTTATTCTCTCCCTAATGCCAGGCCTTAATGCTAGGCCTTTATCACATAGTAAATATTTGTGCTGCTCTATCATCGTTCAGTGTGCACTACTTTGCATTTAGTTTTCTGTAGTCTGTCTGCCAATGAGATTGCAAGTCCTTTGCATGCAGGGACCAGGTGTCATGCTCTCTGCATACCCAGGGCTCTCCTTGTAGTGCCACATACTTGAGCAACACTAGGTACAAACTGCTTAAGACAGCAGGAAAGGACAGATGGGGTAGACAAGGATCCTCCCCGGAATGGGGAAGGGACAGAAGGGAAAGCCTTAGCTGAAGTTGCAGGGAGGAAGTACTGCCTAATATGCAAAACATGGCATATGATTAACAGACAGTACATATTATGGGGAGCTAGTCAGTAAAGCACTTGTCATCAGGGAGCTCCAACAAGAATGATGGGTGGGTGTTCCTTAGATAGGGAGAATACAATGACAGACAGTCGGAGTAAGCCATATCTGAGAACTCAAGAAGACAAAAGGCAGAACCAGGGCATCTTCTCATCAGGTAGCAAGAGCCTTGACTCTGCTTTAGTGACAAGAACAGAGTTGCAGTTCTTGAAGATTGAAGGATGGATTGACAATAAGAAGGCAGGGTCCTCAATTCAGAAAGCCTCACACTAGAGAGTAGTTGTTGGGTGTGTGTGAGCTCTGGAATTAAGCCCCTTGGTCTGTGTCCCATTACCAGCTCTGTTACGCTTGAACATTCGCTAAGCTTCCAGGTGCTTCAGTTTCTCCACTTGACATATGGGGGATGATAATGATATACGCCTCATTAGGCCTCACTAGGCCATGGAAATTCAATGGCGTAATCCATGTGAACCAAACAGGACAGTAGCAGGTATATAGAAGCAGTAAATGAATGTTGGGTGTTATTCTTGGTTTTTACTACAATTACGGCTACTTTTATAAGTTTGAACTATAGAAAGTGCTGATATTTGACTGCTTTTGACCTCTAAAACTGGATAAGTTCTTCCAGTAAACCTAATACTAGTGAGGTATTACCCAGAGAGATAATCAGGTTTAAGGGTAATCGTATTTTTTTTTTTTTTTTTTTTTTGAGGTGGAGTCTCGCTCTATCGCCCAGGCTGGAGTGCAGTGGCATGATCTCGGCTCCACTGCGAGCTCCACCATCCATGTTCAAGCGATTCTCCCACCTCAGCCTCCCAAGTAACTGGGATTACAGGTACCCACCACCATTCTCAGCTAATTTTTTGTATTTTTAGTACAGGTGGGGTTTTACCATGTTGGCCAGCCCAGTCTCAAAACTCCTGACCTCAGGTGATCCACCCGCCTCAGCCTCCCAGTGATATTTTTTTCCCAATTATTCTATGATGCCACTTCAGTTCATCATTTCACCAGTACAAAGCACTTATGATTAGATCCAGTGGGCAAAGGAGGAGAGTGAAGCTCAGAGTTTATCAGGTCTGGTTCCTGCTCAGCTGAGAGCTTCTCCCTAGATCAGACCTTAGCCACAAGACAGAACCAACACTGAAGAGGCTATGTTGACTAATCCACCAAAATATGCTTAGTTATGAACAGAAAGAGGGGGAAATATATATTATGGGGCAGATGGTGTTCATGATAAATTCCTGTTTGAGTAGAGACAAATTTTCTTTTTCTTTATTTTATGAGTATTTCTTTTATTTTAATTTTTATTTATTTAAGTTCCAGGGTACATGTGCAGGCTGTGCAGGTTTGTTACATAGCTAAGCGTGTGCCATGGTGGTTTGCTGCACCTATCAACCCATCACCTAGGTATTAAGCCCAGCATGCATCAGCTGTTTTCCCTAATGCTCTCCCCAACCCTACCCTTCCCCAACAGGCCCCAGTAACTGCTTTTCCCTCCCTTTGTCCATGTGTTCTCATTGTTCAGCTCCCACTTATAAGTGAGAACATGCGGTGTTTGGTTTTCTGTTCCTGCATTAGTCTGCTGAGGATAATGCCTTCCAGCTTCATCCATGTCCCTGAAAAGGACATGATCTCATTCCATTTTATGGCTGCATAATATTCCATGGCGTATATGTACTATGTTTTCTTTATCCAGCCTATCATTGATGGGCATTTGGGTTGATTCCAGGTCTTTGCTATTGTGAATAGTGCTGCCATGAACATATGTACGCATGTATCTTTATAATAGAATGATTTATATTCCTTTGGGTATATACCCAGTAATGGAATTGCTGGGCCAAATGGTATTTCTGGTTTTTTAAGGAATTGCTACACTGTCTTCCACAATGGTTGAACTAATTTACATTCCCACCAACAATGTAAAAGTGTTCCTATTTCTCTGCAACCTTGCCGGCATCTATGTAATAATAGCTATTCTGACTGGCATGAGATGGTATCTCATTGTGGTTTTGATTTGCATTTCTCTAGTGATCAGTGAGGTTGGGCTATTTTTCATGTGTTCATTGGCTGTATGTCTTTTTTTGAGAAGTGTCTGTTCATATTCTTTGTCCACTTTTTAATGGGGTTGCTTGTTTCGTTCTTGTAAATGTGCTTAAGTTCCTTGTAGATTCTGGATATTAGACCTTTGTCAGATGGATAGATTGCAAAATTTTTCTCCCATTCTGTAGGTTGTCTGTTCACTCTGATGATAGTTTCATTTGCTGTGTGGAAGCTCTTTAGCTTAATTAGATCCCATTTGTCAATTTTGGCTTTTGTGGCAATTGCTTTTGGCAATTTCATCATAAAGTCTTTGCCCATGCCTATGTCCTGAATGGTATTGCCTAGATTTTCTTCTAGGGTTTTTATAGTTTTGGGTTTTACATTTAAGTCTTTAATCCACCTTGAGTTAATTTTTGCATAAGGTGTAAGGAAGGGATCCAGTTTCAATTTTCTGCATATGGCTAGCCAGTTCTCCCAGCACCACTTATTAAATAGATAATCTTTTCCCCCATTGCTTGTTTTTGTTGGGTTTGTTGAAGATCATAGAGGTACAGTTTTATTTCTGAGTTCTCTATTCTGTTCCATTGGCCTATATGCCTCTTTTTGTACCAGTACCATGCTGTTTTGGTTACTGTGGCCTTGTAGTATTGTTTGAAGTTGGTTAGCATGATGCCTCCAGCTTTGTTCTTCTTGCTTAGAATTGTCTTAATCATGCAAGCTCTTTTTTGGTTCCATATGAATTTTAAAATAGTTTTTTCTAATTCTGTGAAGAATGTCAATAATAGTTTAATGGGAATAGCATTGAATCTATAAATTGCTTTGGGCAGTATGGCCATTTTCATGATATTAATTCTTCCTATCTATGAGCATGGAATGTTTTCCATCTGCTTATGTCGTCTCTGATTTCCTTGTGCAGTGGTTTGTAGTTCTCCTTGAAAAGGTCGTTTGCTTCCCTTTTTAGCTGTATTCCTATGTTTTTTATTCTCAGTGGCAATTGTGAATGGGAGTTCATTCATGATTTGGGGTTCCGCTTGTCTGTTGTTGGTGTATTGAAATACTTGTGATTTCTGCACATTGATTTTGTGTCCTGAGACTTTACTAAAGTTGCTTATCAGCTTAAGAAGCTTTTGAGCTGAAACGATGGGATTTTCTAGACATAGGATCATGTCATCTGAAAACAAAGACAATTTGACTTCCTCTCTTCCTATTTGAATATGCTTTATTTCTTTCTCTTGCTCAATTGCCCTGACCAGAACTTCCAACACTTTGTTGAATAAAAGTGGTGAGAGAGGGCATCCTTGTCTTGTGCCAGTTTTCAAGGGGAATGAGGGAGGCTAATTTTCTAATAAGAAGAAGATAATATTGAAGATTTGCTTTGTTTCAGATATTTCCATGAGTGCTTTACATGTACCAAGTCACAATCTTAGAAAAACCTATGAAAGAGTTCATATTATTATCCCCATTTTATAGATGAAGAGACTGAGGCACATGCCCTACAAAGACCTAAGCTGGGAAACGCATTACCTTGAGTGTTTTAGTTGCCACCTGAGCACAGGGATCTCAGACTGACATTGTAGCTTCTCTGCATTCCACCTCCAGGAAATGTTTTAGTTCATAACAGGCCAATGGGCCACTTGACTGAGGTGTTCTGCTGAGAAGGGGTGGGGAGCAAGGAGTCTGGGGCTCACAGGCCGTAATAGCTGGAGGAAGAAAAATTAGAGAACTGGGATTGGGAGCAGAGTCCTTGTGGGCCTCGTGAGGTTGTGGCTGGGTCTGAGCTCATCTGCTGTAAGAGCTGGTCCTGAACTGTGGGGTTTGAGGCCTGGGCAGTGGTGGAGGCAGGAGGACTCACAAATCAACCAGGCTGTTGAAAACCCCAAGGAGCAACAGTAAGGGCCAGAGGCCAGAGGTCTGAGGTTTGGGTTCTAGCCCTGGCTTTGCCATTAACTAGCTGTATGATTCTGGGCAAATTGGTTCATCTTTCTAGGCCCAATTACTTTTTTTTTTCTTTCTTTTCTTTTCTTTTCTTTTTTTTTTTTTTTTGAGATGGAGTCTTGCCTTGTTGCCCAGGCTAGTGTGCAACGGAGTGATCTTGGCTCACTGCAACCTCTGCCTCTGGGGTTCAAATAATTCTCCTACCTCAGCCTCCCAAGTAGCTGGGATTACAGGTGCCCACCACCGCACCCAGGTAATTTTTGTGTTGTTTTAGTAGAGATAGAGTTTCACCATGTTGGCCAGGCTGGTCTCTAACTCCTGACCTCAGGTGATCCGCCTGCCTTGGCCTCCTAAGGTGCTGGGATTACAGGCACTTATTATTATTATTATTATTTAATAAAATGCAAGTTTCTTTTTGTTATTGTGGTGATTGTTGTTTTTAATCTCCAAAGTGTTTTTGAACCCCATCATTCTGTGGTTCTATGGCTTTACTGCCATGCCAAGCAAGTCTCAGAATGTTGGCACGCTGACCATTACTGCTTCCCTCCCTGCCCTCCATTCTTTTATAAAGGCTGACCAAAGATACCCATGCTGGTCCTGTGCTGGGCTAGAACACTCTTTCCTCATAATATTCCAAAGAGATAGACATTATTTTGATTTTATGGATAAGGACTCATCCAAGTACACACACCAGCAATCCACACTGGGAATTCTAATTGAGGCTTACCTCTAAAATCTAGGTTGTTCATGAATATGTGACATGGCTTTTCTACTTTATGTTGGTTTCTACTGGCCACTGGCAAATACTGCTCTTTCTTGGGGCTGGTAGAGTGGTGGGAATGGTGTCTGAAGTGGAAAGAAGGCACTAGGTTTAGACCCATGTGCCACGGAGGCCCTTGGAAGGGGTCAAATTGCATTGGCCTTATGGCTCCACTCTTTTCCAGCTACTGCTCCAAGTGGGGCAACAAATGCAGATTTTCCTGCTAAGAACTTGCGGAGAATCCCAACAGGTTGTACTTCTTTTGACGCATAGTTTTATGTGCCAGCAGCTGCCATAACACAAACACAGTCCCTTACTAACTCTGCTCGCCTAGGTCGCTTTTCCTGCCACGTGGCCTCCCTGCCCACGTCCCCTGGGAGGTGGCCGTAAAGCTGAGATGGGGGCGGCTGCCGTTGCTGCCTCTGGCTGACGTTCAGCTGGAGCAGGCAGGGTTGTTCAAGCTTGGAAGAATCACCGCTAGGATTATTTGGGTTTGTGGTGGGGAAGCGGAGGGCAGTCCCTTTTAAGAGCTTTCCTTTTACATTCCAGCCATCCACCCCCTGAAATCTTTTAATCATTCATTCATGTATTCATTCAAAAACTATTTAACATGATCCTTTTCTGTGTCAGGCACTGTTCTAGGCACTAGAGATCCAGTGGTGAACAAAAGAGGCATGTTCCCTGCTCCCAGAAAATTAACGTTTTAATTGAAGGGTTGGGGGGATTTGAAGTTAAGCAATCAGACAAATAAATGCATAATATAATGTGAGGTAGTGCTGAGTGTCTCAAAGAAAATAATCATATGGAGCCAAAGAGTGACAGAAATGCTATTTTAAGCTGGGTGTCAGGAGAGGTCTCCCTGAGGGAATGACAGACACTTAGATGTAGTCAAGGAGGAAGCTGTGGAAATCTCTGGGGGAGAGTGGCCCCAAAGAGGGAGGAGAAAGTGCTAGGTTCTGAGATAAGAAAGTGCATGGCACTTCAGATGAGCAGTAGGAAGCCAGGGTACCTGGAGGACGAGGAGCAAAGCAGATGTAACATGGAGTTGCAGGGACAACACAGACCATGTAAGCGCTTAGGAATTTTTTTTTTTTTTTTTTTTTTTTGAGATAAAATCTCACTGTCACCCAGGCTAAGTGCAGTGGCATGATTACGGCTCACTGAAGCCTTTTCTCCCGGACTCAAGCAAACCTCCCACCTCAGTCTCCCAAATAACTTGGACCACAGCTGCACACCACCACTCCTGGCTAATTTTATCCTTTTTGTAGAGACTAGCTCTTGCTGTGTTTCCTGGACTGGTCTTGAACTCCTGGATTCAAGGGATCCTCCTGCCTCGGCCTCCTAAGGTGCTGGGATTACAGACATGAGCCACCATGCCTGGCTGGAATTTTATTTTAAATATGACGTGAAGCTGTTGGAACATTTTGAAAAGGGAAATGACACAATGAGATTTATGTGTAAAATGATCTCCGTGGCCATGGAGAGTGTAAGGAGCTTAGGGAAGGAGCAGGGAGATCCATCAGGAGGCCATTACAAAAGTCCAAGCCGAAAGTGAGGGTGGCTCAGGCTCATGGTGGGTCCAGGTGGACAGAAGTAGCAGGATTCGGGATTTCTACAAAGATAGAACCAACAACATTCGCTGATAGATTGGATGTCGGATGTGTGAGAAAGACAGCAGTTAAGGATGACCCTCAGGTTTTTGGTTCTAAGGATTGAAAACTGTAATAGGCTGAATAATGGCTACACAAAGAGATTCTGTTCTAACCCCTGGAACTTTTAATATTTGAAAAAAGAGTGAATTTTATCTTATATGGTAACAAATCTCATTAAATATTTTGGAGTTATTCTGGATTATCCAGATGGGATCAGGGTGCCATTTAGTGTCTCTATATGAGAGAGGCAAAAGGGGGCTGGGTATGGTGTCTCATGCCTCTAATCCCAGCACTTTGGGAGGCCAAGGTGGGAGGATCATGAGGTCAGGAGATCGAGAGCATCCTGGCTAAGACAGTGAAACCCTGTCTCTACTGAAAATACAAAAAATAAGCAGGGCATGGTGGCAGGTGCCTGTAGTCTCAGCTACTTGGGAGGCTGAGGCAGGAGAATGGCGTGAACCCGGGAGGCGGAGCTTGCAGTGAATGGAGATCGCACCACTGCACTTCAGCCTGGGCAACAGAGTGAGACTCTGTCTCAAAATAGATGAAAATAAATAAATAAATAAATAAATAAATAAATAAACGAATAAATGGGAGATGACACACACCTGAAGCAGGATGCCATGCAAAGGGGAAGGCAGGATTTGGAGCGACGCAGCCACAGCCGGGGAATGCCACACCAGCAGCCACTGGAAGCTGGAAGAGGCAAGGATCAGCTTCTCCCTTTGAGTTCCTAGAACAGGGGTGTCCAAACTTTTGGCTTCCCTGGGCCACATTGGAAGAATTGTCTTGGGCCACACATGAAATACACTAACATTAATGATAGCTGATGTGCTAAAAAGAAATCACAGACAAGTTTCATTATGTTTTAAGAAAGTTTACAAATTTGTGTTGGGCCGCATTCAAAGACGTTTTGGGCTGCATGTGGCCCAAGGGCCGCAGTTCGGACAAGCTTGCCCTAGGATGAGGGCAGCTATGCCAACACTGGATTCCAACCCAGTGAAACGGGTTTTGGACTTCTGGTTCCTAGAACGAAGAGATAATACATTTCTGTTTTAAGCCATCAAATTTGTCAGAACTGCCATAGTAAAAGAACACAATGCAGGAAAAGATTCAGCAAAGGTACGTGCAGCAAGACAAAGGCCATCGATATATTAGGCCACTCATAAATGAAATGGGACACTGAGAAGTGGGCAAGAACTGCAAAAGGCATGGGAAAAACCAGGAACTTCAGTTGGAGGAGAGGGAGGGGCAGGTAGAAAAAGCGGAAAGAGGGGGAGGAGTTGGAATAAGCTGTTGTCTCTGGGCTGTGGCGCCTTGGCCAGATAAGCATCTTACCTTAGTCCTGAGACAGGCCTACAATTCAATCCAAATTGGATTTTTTATGCATTAATTAAGCTTTGCTGAAACTGTGCTTTTCTTCTTTCAAGTCTAAATTCAAGTCTTGAAATGATTCCTTGGCTTAAATTAGATGGTTTTCCAGTGCTGCTTTCTTTCTACTCAAAGTTGACTTTCACTGACTGGCAATAACCAATTATTTGTGTGATTTGTTTGCATTTGGATTTAGCCTGATTTAACAGGGCAAGCAGACTAGTCTCCCTGTCTCAATCCCCGCCTGCCAACCCACCGACACCATCCTTTCTTGGAGTTCCTGTAGCCTGGAGTTTAAGGTCTTTTTATGTATTTGAGGGTACAATTTTAATAAGAAGTATTTTTTTTTGGCTTTTTTAAATAATTAATTAATTAATTAATTAATTAATTAATTTTGAGACAGGGTCTTGCCGTGTTACCCAGGCTAGTCTCAAACTCCTGGGCTCAAGCAATTCTCCTGCCTCGGTCTCCCAAAGTGCTGGGATTACGGGTGTGGGCCACTGTGCCTGGCCGATAATTTCTTTAAAGTACTGCTTTTCAGTCACTTTCCACCTATCCTATTCAAACAGCAGTAGGTTCTCTGATTTTTAAAATAACTGTTGTGTTGAATTTCTTAAGCTCACTGAAGTCAAGGGAGTTGGGTTCATTCTGGGTGAGTCTGGGTTCAAAATCAGTGCTCCCTCCATTCCCTAGAGCCATCTACACAGGCAGAGAGCCTACTCTATCTCGGTCAGGGCATGGTCCTAATATTTGCTGCCAAAATCCCTTCCCTTTGAATTTGCTTTTCTTAGACATCTGTTCCTTTCTCTGCTACCTTTGAGCTGTTGGCCTGTGGTGTGTATTGAATGTATCTTTTCATGTCCTCCACATGCCCACCTCTCCCACCCCAGTTAACGAAGATCACGCCAATCCCTTCTAAGTGACTGACTTTTCAGTGTATTTTAGAGGAAGGCTGGGGTGGTGGGTGGGGCACTGGGCTAGGAGTCGGGACTCTATCACACAGTGGCCTGAATTCAGATGCTGGCTCTGCCACTTATTTCTGAGTGGCCTCAAACAATGTTTGTAACCTTTCTGGTTAAAATCAGCTGTGTTCCAATTGACCTTAGCTCTGGCCTTTGCTAACATTAAATGAGTGTTGTCACCACTCTGAGCTTTAATTCCTTCACATAGAAAATAAAGAGATCAGATAGACCAGATAAGTGCCACATCTTCCAAATCCACGATTCTACAGTTCTAGTAGGAAGCAAGGAAACAAAACATTTCAGTTTCTTGTTTGGTATAAATGAATCATCTTCTTCTTTGAAGTCCTTGTTAATCAACTTTTCCATATGCCAGAATTCATCACTCCCATTGGGACTTGTGAAAATGGGAAAACATCTGAATAATGGCTATTGCTGGGGCTTTGGAACCAGACGGACCTATCTTCTTCCTTGGCTGCATGCATATTCTGGACACCTGGACAAGGTACTTAGCACCCTAAGTGTCAGTTTCCCAGTTTGTAAACTGGGGTTAGTAACTGAACATCCCTCACCAAGTTATTGGAATGACTAACTGAGATAATTTATGTATAGACAAAATGCCTTGCCTCTAAAAAAATTCAGTGATGTTAAACTATTGCTTTTTTTTTATTTACTTGTTTGTTGAAATAATTTATATATGGTGAAGTGTCCACATTTAATACACCTCAATAGATCTCTCCATCTATATATACCTATGTAACAACCCCTAGAACAAGATACAAAACATTTCTAGCACAACAGAAGGCTCACTTTTACTCCCTTTCAGTCAATATCCAACTCCCACCAAAGTAACCAATTTTCTGACCTTTATCACCATACATTCGTTTTTCTTGTTCTCATTCACATCTCTCTCTCTCCCTCTCTCTCTAATCTCTATTTATTTTTGAGACAGAGTCTCACTCAGTCACCCAGGCTGGAGTATAGTGGTACGATCTTGGCTCACTGCAACCACCACCTCCCGGGTTCAAATCATTCTCATACCTCAGCCTCCTGAGTAGCTGAGACCGCAGGCACGTGCCACCACACCCGGCTCATTTTTCTATTTTTAGTAGAGATGGGGTTTTGCCATGTTGGCCAGGCTGATCTTGAACTCCTGATGTCAAGTGATCGGCCCACCTCCGCCTCCTAAAGGCTCATTACAGGCATGAGCCACCATACCTGGCCACTTCACATGAATATAATCATACATTTTGTGATCTTTAGCGTCTGGCTTCTCTCAATCAACACTATATTTTTAGTGAGATTCATTCATGTTGCTGCAAGTAGCAATAACATTTTGGTCTTCATTGCTGTATAACATTCCACTTATTGTATACCATAATTTATTTAAATACTGTTCTATTTATGGACATTTGAGTTGCTTCCATTTTTTTGCTGTTAAAAAATAATTTTCAGTGCGCTACTTACGCATGTCTTTGGTGTATGTAAGCACTCATTTCCATTTATATATACCCAGAAGTGAAATTGCTAGGGCATAGAATATTTGTGAGGTTAACTTTAGTGGATCCTACCACGCAGTTCTTGGCAGTACAAGCAGTGCAAGTGCTTGTAACAGTTTACATTCCTCCCAGCAGTGTGTAAGGTTTCCAGTTGCTCAGCCGCTTCACCATCACTGGGTTTTCTGAGTTCTTTTCATTTTAGTCATTCTAATGGCAATAGAGTAGTGTCTCATTGAGCTTTCATGTTCCTGATGACTAATAATGTTGATCACTTTTTCTTGTGCTTTTTGTCCATTTTGATATCCTTACTTGTGAAGTGTCTATTCAGGTCCCTCACACCTCAAAAATGTTAGCTATTATTTTGTATCATACTAATTGTGCTTTTAAGTTATCTGTATAGCTATCTATTCTCCCAGTAGACTATAAGCTCTTTGATACGCAAGGTCTATGTGTCACTCATTTATGAATTCTTACTGCCTAACAAAGACTCATGTTATACATTTGTTGAATACATTATCAAATGTCTAGGACTCAGCAGATCGTGGCAAAATGTCGCCATCTGGTGTCTGCAGCGAATGAGATGTGGCGGATGCAAAGCCAGCTGGCTGGATAATTCATTAGGCTTTCCACGTGAGCTTTCTCTTGTGTACGATTTAAAACATATGTATAGATTGCAAATTGCCTCTGCATACTTGATTTTTAAAATATTTTCTGTATGTACTTTCATTTTTAAAAACTCAATTTAAAGTGCAAACTTGTGGAACAGAAAAAGTTCCACAATGACTAAATTCTTTACTAAACAATTTACTAAACTAAATTCTTTAGTAATTGTTCACATTTTCAAGAGTTGGGTGCTGTATTCATAGGTAAAACAGTTAATCAGTACTTACTATATTCTAGTCCTGAAGTTTATTCAAGAGACATGAGGTGCTCATAGGCTAGTAAGGAAGAAACAAAAAAAATCAGCCTGGAGTATTATAATAAATGCCTTAAAATAGGTATCTGTTCATTCACTCACTCACTCATCGTTCAACATATATTATTGAGCATTTATTCTGTACCAGACATTGTCACAGGTACTATAAACCCAAATGTGTGTGTCCTGAAGTGTGACTGCTCTAAGAAAACCTATAGTAAAAAAATATATATATATAATTTTTCAAGGATTTGGAAGTTAGGTATGTTTTCATTTGAGTATAAACTGCTGTAGACCGTGGGCCATGTGAGACCCCAGCTTCTATTAGGGTTACACATAGAACAAGATGGCCCTAGTTGAAAATACTTTTCCATAAATTGTTACTGAGGTGGGGAGGAGGTGGCGAACTTCACTGCTCTTCACAACTCTTTCTTCCCTCTACTCACTGCTCCTCAATGCACCACCAAGACAAATGGTAACAATGGATGGATCAAGTTTATTTGTTTGCTTTTCGAGACAGGGTCTTGCTCTGTCACCCAGGCTGGACTGCAGTGGCGTGATCACAACTCACTGTGGCCTCAACCCCAGGCTCAAGCAATCCTCCTACCTCAGCCTCCTCAGTAGCTAGGACTATAGGCATGTGCCACCATGCCCAGCTGATTAAAACAAACTTATTTTGTAGATATGGGGTGTCACCATGTTGCCTAGACTGGTCTGGAACTCCTGAGCTCTAGCGCTCCTCCCACCTCAACCTCTCAAAGTGCTTGGATTATAGATGTGAGCCACCGCACCTGGCTTGAGTGTGAACCACCGTGCCTGGCTTGAGTGTGAGCCACTGCGCCTGGCTTGAGTGTGAGCCACCGCACCTGGCTTGATCAGGTTTAGAAATTTTGTAGTGCCCATGGGTAAAGTCTCTGTCCAGGTTACAGGCTAGAGCTCACATGGGTGTGACCTCCCAGTCACTGACACATTGTTAGAGAACATAGGCTGGGGTGGTGATACCCTTCTGACAAAGGCCAGTAGTGGGTGTCTTAGGCTGGCAATATTTTAAGCACTGGGAAATATGATACCACACCTTTCCTCTTACACTTTTTTTTTTTTTTTTTTGAGACAAGGTCTCTATCACCCATGCTGGGGTACAGTGACACTATCACGGCTCATTGCAGCCTCAACCTCCCAGGCTCAAGCAATCCTCCCATCTCAGCTTCCTTAGTAGCTGGAGCCACAGGTGTGTGCCACCACATCCAGCTAATTTAAAAAATTATATCTTAGAAACAGGGGTCCCACTATGTTGTCCAGGCTGGTCTGGAACTCCTGGGCTCAAACGATCCTCCTGCCTTGGCCTCCCAAAATGCTGGGATTACTTGGATGAGCCACTGCACCTCTGATGCTTCTTGTGAGCAGATGTATTCTGCATTTCTTCACAGCAGTTCATAAAAAGCGTCTATGACCTCATCACCCAACTTTTTTTTTTTTTGAGACCGTCTTGCTCTCTCGCCAGGCTGGAGTGCAGTGGCGCAATCTGGGCTCACTGCAACCTCCGCCTCCCTGGTTCAAGTGATTCTCCTGCCTCAGCCTCCCAAGTAGCTGGGATTAACAGGAACGTGCCAGCACGCCCAACTAATTTTTGTATTTTTAGTAGAGACGGGGTTTCACCATGTTGGCCAGGATGGTCTCGATCTGACCTCATGATCCACCCGCCTTGGCCTCCCAAAGTGCTGGGATTACAGGCATGAGCCACCACACCTGGCCATCACCCAACTTTTACACTTTCTCCTACACTTCTTCTGACGTTACAATGCAACAAACATTTATTTATTTCCTAATATAAACCAAACATTCTGCTAGATGTTGGCAAACAAAAATGAAAGACAATGTTTGCCTTCCAAGAGAAAAGGTAACAGATGATTAACATATGTAAAGGGCTATGATAGAAGTATATGAAGGAAATATAAGAGCTTGCTTCTTGGATGAAGTCTTAAGAATAAAAAGAAATTATCCGGCAAGAGTGGGTAAGAGTAGGGGATGGATGGTAGGAGCTGCATGAGCAAAGGGTGTGTGTGCAGAGCTGTTTGCATTCCATCTTCAACATGCTGGGGAGCCATTTTAACCCAAGAAGTAACAGATACAAATACATATTTTAAAAATTTATTGGCAACCATATGAAGGATGAATTATGGCATGGTACTATTGGAAACAATAAGTCTGTTAGCATGCCATGGTAATAATTCACATGGTGAACCCTCAGTCAATGCCGTGAAAGTGAGGGATGAGAGATGAGAAGGGGCACAGATGTGGTTCATGAAGGATAGTTTAGAATTAGTATCACTGATAGGTATGAAGAGCAAGGGAAAAAGAAAAATCTGGGACAAATCACAGGTTTCTGATTTAGGTCAATGGTGGCCAGTCACTTTTAGGAAGAAGAATAGATTCTGGAATACCAGCTTTAGTGAGGGCACTAATCCCTTCCCCCTGCCCACTCCAATTTATATTCACTTCCAGAAAGGATGAACGGGATTTTGGTGTAATAAGCAGACAAGTTGGCCAGGCGTGGTGGCTCATGCCTGTAATTACAGCACTTTGGGAGGCTGAGGCAGGCAGATCGCTTGAGCCCATGAGTTCGAGACTAGCCTGGGCAACATGGTGAAACCCTGTCTCTACAAATAATACAAAAAATTAGCTAAGTGTGGTGGCACATGCCTGTAGTCCCAAGCTATTCAGGAGGCTAAGGTGGGAGGATCGCTTGAACCCAGGAGGTGGAGGTTGCAGTGAGCCATGATTATACCCCTGCACTCCAGCCCAGATGACAGAATAAGACTCCACCTCAAATAAAACAACAACAACAAAAGGTCAAGAAATTGAGCAAGGTACTGTATTTTTCAGCACCTCAGGCATCCTGATCACTTTTACTTACTTGTTTAGATTGCTCATGTCAGAGTGCCTTAAGGTGTATACACTGCCTCACAGCTTAGTTGCTTATGAGGGGTTTGGGTCCAAAAACCTCACTGGTTAGCAGTAAAAAGCTTAAAAAAATTTATAATTCCAGACATTTCCCCATTTCCACCGTTTTGCAGAATTAAGAGTCCCTGTGGACTGAGCGAGCTTTCAGCACTGGGAGTCGACCTCTAGTGGTAATTCTTTAAACTGCAAGTCCTGACCTTGGTGATTTGGCTTAATTTGCCAGAACCAGGACAGCTGAGTTCAGGTTTTGGTTACAATGAAAAAAAAATTGGCTTCTAAGAGATCCATTAATATCTCAGTTTTACTTATGAGAGGCCTTAGAGATAGGAAGTAACTCACATGCCCAAGGTCATACAGCTAGTAAATGATGAAAGTAGGATTCAAATCCTGGTCCATAGGTTTATTAATCCAGAACCTATGCTCTTAACCACTACCCTGTTCTGCCTCTGGTGTTACTTAAATCATCTCTTTAGGCAAAGTTGACCAACCCTTTTCTTTCTTTCTTTCTCTCTCTTTCTTTCTTTCTTTCTTTCTTTCTTTCTTTCTTTCTTTCTTTCTTTCTTTCTTTCTTTCTTTCTTTCTCTCTCTCTCTCTT
>NW_012107241.1:291264-344567 GCF_000951045.1 Mandrillus leucophaeus
TCTCTCTCTCTCTCTCTTTCTTTCTTTCCTCTCTCTCTCTCTCCCCCCTCCCCCTCCCTCTCTCTCTTTCTTTCTTTTTCTTTCTCTTTTTTTTCTTCAAGTTCTCACTCTGTCACTGAGGCTGAAGTGCCGCTGTGGCCTGATCTCGGCTCACTGCAACCTCCTCCCAGGTTCAAGCAATCCTTGCATCTCAGCCTCCTCAGTAGCTTGGACTAGAGGCATGTGCCACCATACCTGGCTAATTTTTGTATTTTTGGTAGAGACAGGGTTTTGCCATCTTGGCCGGGCTGGTCTTGAACTCCTGAGCTCAAGGGATCCACCTGTCTCAGCCTCACAAAGTGCTGGGATTACAGACGTGGGACACTGCGCCTGGCCTTGACCATCCCTTTTATAGGCTCTCTAATATATCTACTGTAGCACATCTCATACATTAGAGACCAGTTTTTCCCACCACTTCATGAATTCCCTGGAAGCAGAGCTCTTAGTAAGTACACAATGAATGTTTAATGAATGAGCAGATATTATAATTCTACTCTGCAGACTCTTTTTATTTTATTTTTATTTTTATTATACTTTAAGTTCTGGGATACATGTGCAGAACGTGCAGGTTTGTTACATAGGCATACACGTGCCATAATGGTTTGCTGCACCCATCAACTCATCATCTACATTAGGTATTTCTCCTAATGCTCTCCCTCTACTTGCCCCTAACCCCCTGACAGGCCCCAGTGTGTGATGTTCCCCTCCCTGTGCCCATGTGATCTCATCGTTCAATTCCCACTTATGAGTGAGAATATGCGGTGTTTGGTTTTCTGTTCCTGTGTTAGTTTGCTGAGAATGATGGTTACAAGCTTCATCCATGTCCCTGCAAAGGACATGAGCTCATCCCTTTTATGGGCTGCATAGTATTCCATGGTGTATATGTGCTGCACTTTCTTTATCCGATCTATCATTAATGGGCATTTGGGTTGGTTCCAAGTCCTTGCTATCGTGAATAGTGCTGCAGTAAACATACATGTGCATGTCTCTTTATAGCAGAATGATTTATAATTCTTTGGATATACACCCAGTAATGGGATTGCTGGGTCAAATGGTATTTCTGGTTCTAGATCCTTGAGGAATTGCCGCACTGTCTTCCACAATGGTTAAACTAATTTACACTCCCACCAACAGTGTAAAAGTGTTCCTATTTCTCCACATCCTCTCCAGCATCTGTTATTTCCTCAGTTTTTAATGATCGCCATTCCAACTGGAGTGAGATGGTATCTCATTGTGGTTTTGATTTGCATTTCTCTAATGACCAGTGCTGATGAGCATTTTTTCATGTGTCTGTTGACTGCATAAATGTCTTCTTTTGAGAAGTGTCTGTTCATATCCATCGCCCGCTTTTTGATGGGGTTGTTTGTTTTTTTCTTATAAATGTGCTTATGTTCCCTGTAGATTCTGGATTATTGCCCTTTGTCAGATGGATAGATTGCAAAATTTTTCTCCCATTCTGTAGGTTATCTGTTCACTCTGATGATAGTTTCTTTTGCTGGGCTGAAGCTCTTTAGTTTAATTAGATCCCGTTTGTCAATTTTGGCTTTTGTTGCCATTGCTTTTGGTGTTTTAGTCATGAAGTCTTTGCCCATGCCTATGTCCTGAGGTACTGCCTAGGTTTTCTTCTAGAGTTTTTATGGTGTTAGGTCTTATGTTTAAGTCTTTAATCCATCTTGAGTTAATTTTTGTATAAGGTGTAAGGAAGGGGTCCAGTTTCAGTTTTCTCTGCAGACTCTTATATTTAGCTATCTACATAACATCTCCACTAGAATGTCTAATAGACATCTCAAACATCCCACGCCCAAACTACACTCCTGATGATGCTAAAGAGATGTATTCCACCTACTATCTTTCCATCTTAATCAATGGCATCTGTCTTTTTCCATTTACTCAGTCCAAAATCATACAGTTCTCTTTAACTCATCTTCCCCCCCGACAAATCTCACATTTACTAGCAAATCTTGTTAATTCTACTTTAATTATATGATTTGAACTCTACCTTTTCTCATCATTTCCACTGCTGTGCTCCTCATCCAGACTGTGCATGTGTTTCACTTAGATTACTGTAGTAGCCTGTCAAGTGGTATCTTAGTGGTCTTGTCTTGAACTGCCAAGAATCTATTCTCACCTATCAGCATATTTATAGTTGTTGTGAGATGATATGTGAGTTCTTTGAACAGTACCCTCTAGTGGTTCCCCATCTTATTCAGAATCAAAGACACAATCGTTCCAAGCCCATGTATCTGGCTCCTCATTGCCCCTCTAAGAGCATCTCCTGTTACTCTCCCCTCTCTCCCTGGGTTCTAGGCTCACCAAGCACACTTCTGTCTCAGGCACTTTACACTAGCTATTCACTCTCTGGAATGCTCTTCCATGAATATTTGCATAAATTGCTCCTCCAACTCTTTCACATCTTTGTTTAAATGTCACCTTCTCAGTGAAGCCTTCCTGGATTATCCCTTCACCCATCTGTGGAACTTCTCTTCCACTTTCCTTGATTAATTTTTCTTCTTGGCAGTTTTTTGTTCCTTTTAATATGTGATATAATTTAAATAATGCTTTACTTTGTTGACTGTCTTTCCTCACTATACTATAAGCTCCATGAGTGTGGGGATATTTGTCTCTTTTGTTTACTGCTACTTCCCTAACGCCTCCAAGAGTAGGTATTTATTACATACTTTCTGGATGCATGAAAGAAAGACGAAGAAACTCATCCCACAGTACAGGAACTGTATGTTCTGAATGATTGTATTAGGTGTGCTCTATACATTTTCCCCTGTCTTAAGTCTATGATTCCCTGACTCTGGGGCCTGCTAGTTGATATGCCCCCTATTAAACTACAGGCAGATTTTTATTAAGAAAATTCATCACAATAAGTATTTATAGAGAGCAATAATTATTTGTAACTTTTTGTTGGTCAGTTTAGCAACAAAGCTTCCTACACTTAGCAATTACGTGCAATCACTTTCCTGGATCATGTAACAGTCTTCCAATATGAGAATAATGGATGGAGCAGTATTATTATTTAGATTGAACTTTCGCTGTATTCTTTATGGTAGTTCTGATCACAGAAAACGATTACTCCTCCACCATGTCCTCTCAAAAAAATCAAAAAGTTGACTAGTTGAAACTCCCAAACCACTCTTCAAAAACAAGAAACAAAAAACAAAAACATACCAGGAAATAAACATGAATATCTAAGGGGATGTGAGGGTGTTGTCAGTTCACTTTATTAATCAGCCTAACACAGTCCAGCCTAACAAAACAAATTAGTGCTTAAGTCAAAGCCATAAGGGGTTAAAGCGGTTGTAGGAGGTTTGAGAAGGGCCATTGAGCCAGAGGTGGCGTCTAGTCAATCTCAAGCTTGCTGCACAGTTAAAGCCGACCATTCTACCTTCCCTAATAACGCTTTACTTGAACCCTCAAATCCTCCCAGAACTCCTCCCTAGTTATTATTAACCATCCCCTTCTCTCAATTCCTAAGTCCAACTCTTCTCTTCCTGAGCCCATTTCTTTATTCCACATCCCTCATTTTCAGATGGTGAACACAGCATTTACCACAGGAGAAAAGAGAAACCATCAGTCACAGATTGCCTTAATTTTCCTTTCCTTCCCCTTCTATGAGCTGAACATTTTGTGTTCACCTGAACATCTTTTTCTTTTGTCTCAGAAGGAAATATTTTTCAATGCTAAGCCCTTCACCTGTACTTTTGATTGTATCCTCTTAAATTTCCTTCCTCAATTATCTCCTCTGCCTTTTTAAGTGTCTCAGTCTCTTCTTGTTCCTTCTCCTCAGCTTAAATAATTTGACAATATGTGTAAATACACCTCCTTGCACCATGTCCAGAAAACAGCAGGTGCTCAGTAAATGGTAGTTTGACTCCCCTAAAGCTTCAAGTGTCCCTTAGCCTGAGAAAAACCATCCATTCTTGACATTGCACCTCCCCAAACTGCCACACTCCTTTTCCTTCCCAATTTAATTTTTTAATTTTTTAATTTTTATTTTTTCAGACAGAGTCTCGCTCTGTCGCCCAGGCTGGAGTGCAATGGTGTGATCTTGGCTCACTGCAACCTCCGTCTCCCGAGTTCAAGTGATTCTCCTGCCTCAGCCTCTCCGGTAGCTGGGATTACAGGCATACACCACCATGCCCAGCTAATTTTTGTACTTTTAGTAGAGACAGGGTTTCACCATATTGACCAGGCTGGTCTCAAACTCCTGGCCTCAGGCGATCCGCCCACCTCGGCCTCCCAAAGTGTTGGGATATCAGGTGTGAGCCACCACACCAGGTCCTTCTCAAGATTCTTACAAAAGCATTCTCTATTCTCAATTTCTCTACTCTTACTTGCTCATCTAAGTTTTGTATCACATTATATAATTGATTGAATTATTTAATCAAATACTCTCTTTTGGGTTTTTATTTAACTCGACCGTTTTATGGCATTTGACAACACTAACCAGTTCCTCCTTTCCATTTTGTTAAAAAAATTCTTGACTTTTTTCAACATTTCCCTCTGATTCCCCTTTACTCTCTGCTGTTCTTCAGTGTTCTTTGGTGGGTACTGCTCTTCCTCCATCAATGGTTCCTTAAATGTTGGTGAAGCCCAGGTTTCTGTCCCTAGCAATTTTCTTTTCAATCTCTATTCACCTTCCTTCTTTAAAATGTTCCCTTCCACACCCATTCTCTGAACTGTCGCCTATACTGCAGATTGCTCCCAAATCTGTATCTTCTTTCCAGATTTTTTCTAACAACAGAGCTACTTCTACTTACTGGACATTCTAGCATTGCATTACATCCTATATAACCAAAACTGAGCTCAATATCTTTCTCTTATGCATTTTTCCTGTTCCTATGTTTCTGAATTGAATAATAATGTCACTTGTCACCCAGATCCCCACAGTCCTCTGTGCATGTTGTGTCTTATTCATCTTTGCATCCTCCACCTCATCCCCTAGCTTCTGGCTCATTCAAGCCCATTATAGTTTCCAGTACACAGAAGACACTCAAAAGCTATTTGTTGAATGAGTGCATAAATAAAACCCTTTCAGAGGAATAAATCTATAAGCAATCAAGGGTGCTCTTGATTTTTCCATAAAGTTACATAGGACATTGTAAATCACCCAGTTGATCATTGCTAAGAAAGTACTTGATCCTATTCTCTATTATCAGCTTGCAGGAGAAAGGAGAAACAAACATGTTTTATGCCTTGTATAGACAGGATGACTAATCTTAGAAGACTTTTATAAAAATGAGCATCTTCCGAGTCAACATGAATGTAAAGTGCTGAAAGAATGAACTGTGACTCCTGCTTGGGGACTGGCAGAGTGAATTTTTGACTCCCATTCTTGACCCCTCCTAATACACAAACCCTTTGCCATATAATTCATCAGTCCCTCCCACTAAAGGCATTGGTAAAAATTCTCATGCTTTGACTTTGGGCTCTGCCATGTTGTTTTTACTAATGGATGTTAGCGGACTGGAGGCATGAGGCTTGACATGCACTTGGTGGTTGGGTTTGGTACCTTTTGATCACCATGAGAGTAACATACATGGCTCACCTCACTAAGCTTAGGAGGAGAACGGGAGATGTGTAGAGCACAGCTACCCCAGCTGACCCACAGACCATCAGGGAGAAGCAAAGCCACCCCAGAGTAACCCAGCCAAGATCAGTTTCTGAAACTCTAGCAAATCTGCAAACTGTATGCACCCAACAAATGCTTGTCATTGTAAACCACCACCAAAATTTTGTGTTATTGTGTAGCAGTATTTGAATACTACAAATAACAACAGACTTTTTTTTTTTTTTGACAGAGTTTCTTGTTGCTCCGGCTGGTGTGCAGTGGCGTGATCTCAGCTCACTGCAACCTCCACCTCCGGGGTTCAAGCGATTCTCCTGCCTCAGCCTCCTGAGTAGCTGGGATTACAGGCATGTGCCACCATGCCCAGCTAACTTTTTGTATTTTTAGTAGAGATAGGGTTTCATCATGTTGGCCAGGCTGGTCTCGAACTCCTGACCTCAGGTGATCCACCTTCCTCGGCCTCCCAAAGTGCAGGGATTACAGGCACCGGGCCCAAAAGGCTTCTTTTGCTCCCTTTCTTCTTCCGACTCTTGGCATTCTGCATCCCTTCTCCTCAGTTCTCTTCCGAGCAATCTGCTATTGTGAAAATAATTGGCTTTAGGGTCAGAAAGTTGTGACTTTGAACTCATTCTGTGAATGACTAGGAGGCTTGAATATGTTACTTTTCTCCTTTGAGCCTTGGTTTCTTAATCTGTGAAGTAAGAAAAAGATACCTGCGATGACTCAATAAGCTACATTAAGCAACCAGCATACAATAATCAGGCTACACTCCAGAACTGAGTGTAACTGACCAGAAGGGATCACAAACTGAGCAAAAGCAGCGGTTCCTTGTTCGTTCTGCACTCTCCTCATACAAAATTCCATTCCTTTCCCCCAAATTTGTTCTTCTTAGGCTCAGGCAGTTTTACCGTAGTGTGTTCTCTCTGCCTCCAGCACTGTCGTAAAGATGATATTTCTTATTCCTTTAATGGCTGTTGGCTACATCCATTCTCCAGGGACAATTCATTTTAAGGAGTGCTTTTTATGTTTGGCCTTCTTCTTTGAGGTATGTCTTCTGTGTGTGTGTGTATGTGTGTGTGTGTGCCTACACAGTCATGCATCACTTAACAGTGGGATATGTTATGGGAAGTGTGTCATTAGATGATTTCGTCATTGTGTGACCATAGAGTGTATGTACACAAACACAGATGCTATAGCCTACTTCACACCTAGGCTATATGGTACAGCCTATTGCTCCTAGGCTACCAACCTATATAGCATTTTACTGTACTGAATACAGCAGATGATTGTAACACAACGGTAAGTATTTGTCTATCTAAGCATATCTAAACATAGAAAAGGTACAGTAAAAATACCATGGGAAAGATAAAAAATGCTCCACCTGTAGGGCACTCACCATGAATGGAGCTTGCAGGACTGGAAGTTGGTCCAGGTGAGTCAGTGAGTGAGGGTGAGTGAATGTGAAGGTCTAGAACATTACCGTACAGGACTGTAGACTTTATCAACATGGTATACTTAGGCTACACGAAATTTTTACAAATATCTTTCCTTCTTCGATAATAAATTAACCTAAGCATAGCGTAACTTTTTTGCTTTATAAACTTTTAGCTTTTTAAACTTTTGGACTCTTTTGTACTAACACTTAGCTTAAAATACACTCTGTACAGCTGTACCAAAATATTTTCTTTTTATCCTTATTCTTTAAGCTTTTTTCTATTTAAAAAATTTTTAAAAATTATTTTACTTTTTAAACTTCCTTGTTTTAAACCAAGACACGAACACACATTAACCTTGGCCTACTCAGGGTCAGGACCATCAGTATCACCGTCTTCCACCTCTACATTTTGTCGCACTGGAAGATCTTTCAGGGGCAACAGCACCCATGGAACTGTCATCTCCTATAATAACAATACCTTCTTCTGGAATCTTCCTGAAGGATCTTCCTGAGGCTGTCTTGTAGTTAACTTTTTTTTTTTTAAATAAGTAAGAGTACACTCTAAAATAAGAATGAAAATATAAGTACATAAACCAATAATAGTCATTGCTTATCAAGTATTATATACTGTACATAATTATGTGTGCTAGAATTTTCCATGACTGGCAGCACAGTAGGTTTCCAGCAGCATCATCATGAACATGAGTAATGCATTGCTATGACATCAGTAGGCTGTAGGAATTTTTCAGCTCCATTATAATCCTACAGGACCACTGTTGTATATGTGGTTTGTCACCGATGAAAATGTTGTTGTGTGCCACATGACTGTGTGTGTGTGTGCATATAAAATGTTAACTTGATCTTTAGTTAAATTATTCAATCTATTTACATTTAATGTTATTATTTATATATATTTGAATTTTAGTTACCATTTTACTATTTGTTATCTACTTGATTCACTTGTTTTATATTCCTTTTTCTCTTAGCTTCATTTGCATTAATTTTTTAGTACATTATTTTCCCTCAATTAACTTGTCAGTTATACATTTGCCTACTATTGTTTTGCTGGTTACTCTAGAAATCACAACATACATTTTTTGTTATTACTGTCTAAAAAACAAAATAGCCCTTTTCCGCTTTTTCAATAATGCTAGAACCTTCAGACGCTTAAACTCCATCCACTCTCTTCATCTTGTGTGTTATTGCTGACATATATTTTCATAAGACATATTGACTTTATACAATCAATATTGATTTATATTTATCAACATATTTACCATTTCCATAGCTTATTACTTAGTGTATTTCTATATTTCATAATCAATTTTGCCAGAAGTTTTTGTAGTCTTTTCAAAGAACCAGCTTAAACATATTATATATATTTTATCATTACTGTCTGCAATTATCTCCTTTCTGTATTCTTTTAATTTATTGTATAAATATTTATCCTTTTTTTATCTGTTTGATCTATCAATAACTAGGAGAGGTGCATTTAAATTGCTCACGAAAGTGATGAATTTATCATTTTTTCCTGTAATTCTACTGATTTTTATTACAAAACCAGAAGCACATAGAAATTTAGACATGTTATATATTCCTGGTAGATTAAACTGTTAATTATGTAGAGGCCTTCTCATAATGCTTTGGCTTAAAACATTTTTTATTCAATATTAAAATAACTCCTTTAGCTTTCTTTGAACAGTATTTTCCTGGTAATATCCTCACTTTTTAAAAATTTTCACTATTCTGGCCAGGCCCGGTGGTTCATGCCTGTAATCCCAACACTTTGGGAGGCCGAGGTGAGTGGATCACGAGGTCAGGAGTTCAAGACCAGCCTGACCAATATGGTGAAACCCCGTCTCTACTAAAAAAATAAAAAATAAATAAAAATAAAAAAATAAAATAAATAAAAAAATTAGCCAGGCACGGTGGCAGGTGCCTGTAATCCCAGCTACTCAGGAGGCGGAGGCAGGAGAATCGCCTGAACCCAGGAGATGGAGGTTGCAGTGAGCCAAGATCATGCCACTGCACCCCAGCCTGGGTGACAGAGCGAGATTTCATCTCAAAAA
The DNA here is from genome assembly GCF_000951045.1 of Mandrillus leucophaeus. NCBI lineage: Eukaryota > Metazoa > Chordata > Mammalia > Primates > Cercopithecidae > Mandrillus > Mandrillus leucophaeus. Next base: position 300,386 of record NW_012107241.1, read on the forward strand.
AAAAACGAAAAAAAAAAAAATCACTATTTTTGTATATCTGTTGTACATATCTTGTTATAATTTACTTTTTATTTACCCACTCTAACAATCTCTATCTTAAATGATAGTTACTATTTATTCTATTTTATTCATACATTTGGGCTGCCATCTTTATAGTTCTACTTTTTCATCTTTTTATGTTTTTTTTTTTTTTTTTTTGCTTTTCTTTAGATAATCTTGGTCCCACTTTTGAAAAAATTCTTAATTCCTATTATCCCTCCACTATTTAGAAAACTACTCTCTCCATTCTGATGACGAGTATCTTTGATACTGCAGTGCACACTTAATTTAACAATGCTGAGGTTAACCAATATCTTACAGCTTTTGTCCTGAACAGTTCATGAATGTTAAAACACTGAAATTCGGATCACCCGATCCCAACTTACATACTATCTCTATTCTCTATTTCAGTAATGTATTAAAACTGTCGTCGTATTTTACTGGAGGGCCTTTCAGAATGTCACACTGGGGGAACTGTAGGAGGCAGGGATCTTCTCCCTTTATTTGCTGACCCAGTCTTCTGCTTTTTGCTGGTTTCTTGACTCAGGGTTTACTCCTCATTGTTTGGATGGATTATTCAACTGCCCCACAACTCTTGTGGAACTGCTTCTCTGTAGACCTGTTGCCGAGGTTCAGCAAACGAACCCAAGCACCAAGCAATTGCTGTAGGCCTCTTCCTGAAATCTTCTCGTTAATAGTCCTTGGACTTGTCTAGGAGAGATGTACAACTGATGAAGAAACCACAAACAGAAGAGCAGAGAAGTTGTCTTACGGGAAACCCTGAGAATCTGCAGTTTTGATTATATTCCTGTGACGTGGCCTTTTTTGCAGCGTTGTTATATTCTGCAGAGAACATTACTAAGATTTATTCTCTATTTAAATGTAGATTTGACTATGTTCCTTCATGGCATTGTAGATGGTTGAATCTTCTTGCTTCAGCTACCTGCTACTACAGCTTCCGGAAGTCTTTACATAACCCTACAGTGCTCTCAACCTCATCTGAAGAGTCCCTATCTTTATGGATTATCAAATAAATTAGTTTATGCTGATTCCTATTTTAGAATTTGAATTGCATTCCTCCTTCTACCTGAAACCTCGGTGTACACGTGCATGCGTGCACTCACACACACTAAAGAGAATAGAAATTGCACATTAAGAGGTATCTCTACTTTTGCTGGTCTGACAATCACTTTGTTCCTTTTTGTTATTAAAGATAACAAAGGTGGTGTCTAGAGCAAGCTGGGCTCCTCCTTGCTTGATCCTCAGGACTTCCCCAAGGATGAATCAAGTTATTCCACTTCCAAGGAGATGTGCTTACATTTGAAACATTGTATCAGTTACTTAACACAATAAAGGTTAGTGATCACCTGGGTTGGGTATCCCCTTTTTGGCTCTTTGTCTTTCCCTCTCCCATAAACTAGATTAGTGGGCCAGTCAGCCAACATCACTAGAAATATAAGGAGATGGAAATAAATGTAGGTATATTTCTCTCACCTATTGTGGCTGGACTATTTAGGTCAGCTGAGGGAAGATGCTAGAGGTAAAACAAACTATTTTAAAAATACTGGTGTGGGGCCAGGCACGGTGGCTCACGCCTGTAATCCTAGCACTTTGGGAGGCCGAGGCGGGCGGATCACAAGGTCAGGAGATCGAGACCATCCTGGCTAACATGGTGAAATCCCGTCTCTACCAAAATAACAAGAAATGAACTGGGCATGGTGCTGGGTGCCTGTAGTCCCAGCTTACTCGGGAGGCTGAGGCAGGAGAATGGCATGAACCCAGGAGACGGAGCTTGCAGTGAGCCAAGATCGCGCCACTGCACTCCAGCCTGGACAACAGAGCGAAACTGTCTCACAACAAACAAACAAACAAATACTGGTGTGGAAGGGTACCAAATTATTAACCTGCCCAACATGCCATCAGTTACTGTTTCTCAGTTCAGCTTTCATTCTAGAAACTACCATGGAACTGTTAACTCTCATTTGGATTACTGTCCTTCCAGCCAGTTCTGGTGAATCAAAAAAATTTTCAAGTTATTCATTTATTAAATATTATCCCATTTTTCGCATGTGGCAGGGTGGTCCAGAGGCTGCTGCCTTGACTGAAGGGGACTGGAACAACTTGTCTCTGCCATCTCTGGGCTTTTGTTCCTCTTCTACTCTACTGCTCAGTGGAAACAATGTATCTTCTATTAGATCCATTACTTCAGTTGTGCTTTGAAGAGGGCAACAGGTTTCTCAGTGGGTTTTTAGTACCTTGATATTAATCTGATTTATGAAATTCTCCATGGAGTTCATCTGAGGTTACCAGATTCTGCTGTGGAATATGAGGCCCAAGTCCCAGATAATAAAAATGTATTTTGACTTTCTCTCTTGGGCATTTATTTCTGTTGGGACTGTGGTGAAGAGGTTAAATATTTCTTGGTTATTCCTAAATTATCTGGTCAAGTATCCTTATATTATCATTTTTAATGTCATACTTCATTAGCACATTTCCAACAACCTGGCAATTCCATTAACTAAGTAGCTTATTAACTTCCTCCAAATAATATCTTAAAAATCCCACCGTTTTCTCCCTCAGAAACTTAGTATAGTATTCAAGGATGGTAGAATTCTAGTGCTCCCAAGATACTAGAGAGGACCCCTCTGAATACACACCCTGTGCTCCAACCTCCCTGCTCACGCTCAGCTGCACTGCTTCTTCCCTGCTGCTGCAAACTGTGGTTCTGATTGTTCCGATTTGGGAGACAATATGTCCCTCCAAGAACCTCAAAAAACTCAGTAATTTACAAAAGGGACCAGAGATTTCCTGTCAGCCTATGAAACTCTGCAGGGAGATCAGCAATAGGACTATTTGACGTTCCAACAAACTGGACCAGGCTCTCAAGCTTTCCCTCGTGTAGAACTCTTGACAGATTCTCATTTATTGGAATAATGCAGATAAAAAAGAAAATTAAAAAGTCAATTTGTTCTGTCACTGCCAGTATTTTATCAACCTTTATAAATGGTTAAGTATGAGCTAGGAGAAATTATCTTTTGTGGCTGTGACATTTCACCCAGGATAAGCTATGCTTAGGCTTAGATACATAGTTTAGAAATGCCTGCATATTAGGACAGTATCTTCTGCAAACTCCAGGCTTGGTTCTTAACTCAGAGTGCATATATTTCACCGGGCTCTGCTAATCATCCCAAGCCTTCCTTTCCTCATGGAAAAATACTCTGTACTCCCAGATTTGAGGACGAATCACCCTCAGAAGTATCAGGACACTGAAGCCCTGGAAAAAGGAACAGGTAAGATGGGAAGTCCCAGAAACCAGGGAACTTGGCTGCAAGTGTTACCTTTATTTATTTCATATATATATTTCCAGAAGGACAACGGTTGCCTGGTATTAAAACCAAACCAGTCCATCAGAATCATTGACCAAAATGAGAATTTCCCTGTTGGGCCATTAGGATTGGAGTCTTATTAACCCTCCCCTATTCCTCTGGCCCATAATGCATTATGAGATAGAGGAGAAGAAACCAGGCACAGAAGACTCTCCCTCTCATGCTTTAACCCCATACCCTGTGCTCCACTTAAGGAGGATGTCTCCCCAGTTCTTGCCACTCCCACAATCAGAGCAGGTGAGGTTCACAATTATTCAGCCTCATCTCCAAGGAACCTTTAACCGCAACAGAGATCCTTGGGCCATTATGAGATGCTACTTTTTAGTTCTTAGTTATAGGAACATAAAATCACGTAAGAAAAAGCAAACAACACAAATACATGAAAGCCATTTACTCCTGGTGAATTCCTCGGGGTCCCAGGTTCAACACTTTCCGTGACGTCAGAGTACTCAGTCAGGGATGATGGGAACAGGGTGTCAGGAGAATAGTTTTGATGGTCTTGCCAGCAACAGCTTTTTCTTATTTTCCATAATTTGGTCTTAGCCGTTTTCCAGTTGTCTTCATGTAAATAAAGTGGCCCATGGCAATCATGATTCTGTAATTGTTACAGTGCCTTTGTAACTTGACACTGTTCCCAAATCCCCTTACTCACACCGCCCCTGTGATGGGGGTGTGAAGGGGTTGGTGGGCTTGTGCATATGAGGAAATGTGAATGATTTCATTACGACTGAATATGCTTTACTCAATAAGTACTCAAACGCTACCACCTCACTTGCAGTAGAAGTGCTAGGGACGAAACCAAGAGACTGGCTGAATAATGGGAAGGTTAAATGCATGAGTATTTTAATAGAAAAAAATATTAAAAACAAAACCAGAACTCGTATGGAAAGAGGCTTCTGACTAGGCCCTCCTTTCTAGCAGTTTGGCACCTGATAACAAAATTTGACATTGGGGGAGGGAGCAGCTTGACAAGGTCCACATGAAGCAGCCTTGAGATTTTTCGCCCACTTCCCTTTCTCCTCAGCATCAAAGGAAAGTGCATGGTAAGAAGTGAATCAGACAGCGAGGGATTTATACAGTTATCCTGTGAATATGTGGCAAAGCCATGAGGACGCAAATCTCCTGTCTTGAGTTCAGAGCTGTGTGCTTTAAGATTTGACCCCACTAAAGACAGAATCCTTCAGGCTGGTCCCTTCCCAAACCTAAGGGGCTGTCCTTGGCCACTTTCAACCTGAAGCTGTTGAGCAGTCTTTAGGATATGTAACAGCCTATTTTTTGGACGATACAGTAACCACAACCTCTTAAGTCTCTTAATTCTCCTACTGTATACCCATGAGGTAGAGGCAGGCGCACTCCAGTAAAGGAGAAGCCTCAATTCAGGTTGTACTTTGGATGAAACATCTCCTCAAGGTGTAGAAGACGACGGAGAGGTTCTGCCCAGGCTTGTATTTAGTTTGCAGGAAGAGGTGATGTCAGATCTGGGCAGGTCAGGGAGACTCCCTTGAAAAGGTCTTCCCAGGCTGACAAGAGGGCTTTTCCTATTCCTCACCTCCCTCAGATGAGGGCTGAAAGCAGATCTCCTCACATGGGGACCTAGCTAGGAGGTCTTTTCTGAGTGGGTCCTCTGATGTCTAATTAAGTGATATCCTCTACTGAAGCTTTTTCCACAGGTAGGGCACGTGAATGGTTTCTCCCCAGTGTGTGTTCTCTGATGCCTGACGAGGTGGTCTCTGCGACTGAAGCTCTTCCCACATTCGTTGCATCGGCAGGGCCTCACTGAGGCATGTCCTCTCAAGTGCTTGGCGAACGCTGCGCTGTGGGTGAAGCAGCGCCCGCACTCGCTGCAGAGGTAGAGCTCTTCGGCAGCGTGCGTCTTCCGGTGCGCCAGGTACCGCCTGTGTTCACTGAAGTCCTCGCCACACTCTCCACACAAGTAGGGTTTGCCTCCCAGGTGGATTCTTTGGTGTGTTGTTAACACAGATTTCTGGCTGAAGCTTTTGCCACAAATAGTACAAAAGAAGGGTTTTTCTCCTGTATGTGTCCTCTGATGCCTGACAAGGTCTGAAGTCCAGCGGAAGTGCTTTCCACAATCATCACATCTATAGGGCTTCTCCACAGATGGAGTTCTCTCGGCCTGGGTCAAAGGGGAGGTCTCTTCTAAATTCTTCCGGTTTAGGGGGTATTTATAAGGCGCGTTCATCTTATGAACCTTTTGGTGCCTGGCAAGATGTGAGCTTCGTGTGTAACTTTTTCCACACTCCATGCATTTATAGGGTTTCTCTCCCGTGTGAGTCCTCAGGTGTCTAACAAGATGGGAGTTACAAGTGAAGCTCTTTCCACACACAGAACAGTCATGATGCCTCCCTAACAGGGGCTGGATGGGCGTAGTTTCCCGAAGGTTCACAAAACTATTCACTTGAGAAATATTTGTACCAAATTGTCTTTCATTAAGTCCACCTGGATTGTCCTCGAAGACTATTTCCCAATCTGGAGTCTGGTGAATTTCTGGTTCTCCCAAAATAGGCCTGTGTATATCCTCCAAACTCAGATCTTCCTGCTCCGGACACTCTTCCTCATCTTTACTCCTATCTCCTGTAGAAAGGGTGAGAGGAAAAAAGGGGTCATTGTAGTGGCAACAATGCCTTCTACACAACGGGGACATTTTTAAGAAGGGGTTTGAGACAGCAAGACTCAATGGAATGCCTGTCCTGTGCCAAGCACTTTCTCATATTGTTATGCTATCAACAAACCTTGGTATGCAGAAATATAATCTTCATTTTGTAAATGCAGAGACTGAGAACTGAGGGTTTACGGGAATTGTACAGTAAATGGTTTATCTGCAATTCCAAAAGTTAGCATTTCTCTTTCACCCTTTTGTATTACATTGCTATCAGACAAATGATGGGAGGAGAAAAGAGGAGGGAAATGACAGAAGAAATGGCTGTCAGAAGGAGAAAGCAGTACTGGCTGACATGTGAGAAGAACTGATGAGAGCGGGGCCCTACAGAGAGAGAGCAGCACTGCCTAGAGGAACTGCCGGCTCAGGGTGGGTAAGACCCTTTTTGTCATTCCTCACCTGTGTAGGTAAAACTCAGGATTTCTGGCTCTTGAGTCTCTTGAGGCTCTTGGATATCTGGGACCCAAGGCTCTTCCTCTCTAACCTGGGAGATCTCATCAGGTCTGGGGATTGGAAATGCTGCTCAAGAGAGGGAAAATAGGATATCACGATTGGCTCAACAATTCCCTGTGTTAACAGTGGACCTTTCCTATTTGGTAGGTTGTGGAGCAAATACACAGCTAGCTCAGGTCATGAAAACGTTCATCTCTTCAGTTTGTGTACTTTTAACCAAGGACTGCGTATCTCTTGTCTTTCTTGTGGTTTTCACCTGCAACTCAATAATTACACCGTTGTACACCTTATCCTCTTTTCCCATACTCAAGAAAGAGTATCTCCAACTCTTGTTTTAACACTCATGTGCTTACTTCAAATATTTCTGCACTAAAGCTGTAATATTACAAGTTTGTTTCCCTATTAGAGGTTTCCATTTCCAAACATTTATCTTTTACTTGAAAGGACACCATATTTTGCACCTAATCCCTCAATTTTATTGGTGGGGAGGGCATAAGAGAAGTTCACTGCATACAATCTAAGGTCTAAGATCCCCCAAAATTTCCAGCAGGAAAAAGATCTCTGGGCTTAGAATACTCTAGAATACTTGAAATTCCTTACACAGAGAGACTACAATTCCACAATCTTCTTCCAAGACATATTCTCCATAGAACTCTTTCTGTGTTGGGTCCAGATCACTCCACTGGTCCTGGGAAAAGCATACGGCCACATCCTTGAACGTTACCAGTCCCTGAAACCACATAAGGATTTCATCAAAATGTGACGCTACAGGTAGCCTCGCATTTTGTACCTGTTGAAAGTCACACAATAGGAAGACTCCATCTAGGAGATGAAAGGAGCTCAAGTGGCGGGCTGCTTAAACTCATTCTCCCCTAGCGTTCTGCACTGGCCCTGCCCCCTCCAACGCCATCACTTTCCCTGAAGACCAGCTTATGTTCTTCTTCTTTAAGGTATTGTTTAAAATTTAGGAAAGGTCTTAAAAATCATCATCCCTACTTGACACTTTAATGCTACATACATTTTTGCAAAATTTATCTTTTCTAGTCAATTTTCCTCAATGACTCTAATCACTTTCAATAGTTTCTACACTCTATAGCCAAAACAAGACTTTTTCCTCAGTTAGATTACAATCTAAAACCATACATGAATTCTATTTCTTTTCCTCCAGCCACACGGCTTAGTTTCAGGGCTTTGATCATGGTGAATACTTGCTAAATGTCTGAGCAGTACAGTCTGTCATACTTACAAAAAACTAAAAAACCCTCATTTGACAACTTCGAAGCTGTACTGGAGTGTTACAAAATAATCTCATTTTGTTAGCTTTTCTAGTCAATGGCAAATAAACAGGCGTTGGCGCCTATGGATCCAATAGAGGGTATGATAATTTATCTCATTATCTCCTCCCCTTTCTCCTCCCCTTCCAGGCATCTGCAGAACTGTGAGCTTAAAACTGGCAAGAGTGTAAATGTGTATCCTGCTTCGCCTGTTTAGTGTGGCTAATGCCCAGTGGTTCTTCAAACAAACTCTCTGTGGCACAGAGGTAATTAGGGCACACCTGTGATAGAGCAGTAAGAAGAGCTACCATCTCTGAGTCTCCAGAGCTCCTCTCTGCGGGAAGGTCTGGCTCCTGGGGCACTGGGACCTCTATGAAGAAAAGAAGGCAAAGATCAGTAATATGCAGTGTGCCCCAATAATGGACAAAAATCTAGGCATCCCCCACCATCTTTGGTAAGAAGGTGGCCCTATCCTTCTTATTATGGGAACCAAGACACAGGCCTAAGGGTAGCTCCCATATCCCACACCCATCATCTATAAGACCATCAGAATGCCAAGAGAACAAGCAACAATCTGCTATCTAAGCTTGGCCGTGTTTTTAGGGGACTCTAGCTGGTGGTTCTGTCTCCTCTTGACATCCTGGATTCTGTGATTTCTTTCCATGCAGTCTACCCAGCTCTCCTGGTACAGGAGAAACATCCCCCTCCTTGCCTGCCTTCTGCCACAATCCCCCCCTTCTGCTGAGGCTTCCCACCGCTCTCCTGCAGGGACTGGAGCTCCTCTTCCTGCTGTGGACGCTGCTCTGCCGGTGCCCCCCGATCTGGGCTCTGTGTGGTTTCCTCAGGAGACTGCCGGGGGGTCGAGCTTTGCACAGGATCCTGTAGCTCACTAGGTGACTCAGGCTCCGCTCCTAAATGCACCGTCTCCTCTGACAGGACTTCCTGGCCGTGAACATGGACAGTCACCTGGGAATAATTCCAACTTCCAGTCACCATGGAGTCAGGAGGAAGTTCTTGGTTGTCATGGGAGCTTATTTTAGGAGAAGATGTCTAGAGAAAACACTCCCAGAGGGACCCAGACAAGGAGGGGAAACTCCAGTTCCAACGCAGCAGGCAAGGAGGAGCTGAAGCTTATCCTCCCCAGAACGAGGCATGGGATGCGCAGGCCTGCAATGCTCTCTCACCACCCCTAGCTTTGGAACCCGTCACCCAAGGCTCCTTCCCATCTCCACCTGTCCCACCTGTAGCTCTCCTTGCTGCCTGCTTCCCTAGCTGACCAGCCAGGAAGGGGGATCTGGGACTGGGGATCTATGAGAACCTTTGAGGAAGTCACAAAATTCTTCTCTCCAGGAACCCAAGGCTCAACATTCAAAGAAGGGAAAACCAAAGCCATGACCCTTTAGTGGCTGAGACCCCTCAGACGGTCCCTACACAGGTGTTCCAAAATCCAGAAAGTCACATTCATACACACACATCCCCCTAATCCGTGGGGCTCATGGATCTATGAGCAACCCGAGGGCAGAGCCCACTAATAATTTATGGGGATCCTGCAAGCCCTCCCCCAAATCCAGCCTTCCAGCAAATAGTCCCCCTCCACATCACACAGATCAGGACTCCCCCTCCTCACCCACCGCCTTGGTCTCCTGGGTTGTTTCTGCAAACCCTCCACCAGCGTCACCGCCTCCTCGCCACTTTCTGGCCGTTGGCCCCGCACCCAGCTCTGTAGTTCTCCGGGCAGGACGGTAAGAAATTGTTCCAGTACAAGCAGCTCTAGAATCTGCTCCTTTGTCCGCCTCTCTGGTCTCAGCCACTGGTGACAAAGTTCTCGGAGTCTGATGAGAGCTTCTCTAGGGCTTGCGGCTTCCTGATAGCGGAAGCGCCGGAAGTTCTGGTGGGAGGTCTCCAGCACTGGGTCATCCCTCTGTAAGACAGACTCTGGCCTACAGGTGAAATCATCTTCCAGTTTCACCATCAGAATTCCCTCTTCTTCCCAAAGATCCTGGTCCTCTGGTTCCACGGCTGTAGCCATTTCTTGGCTTTGGGGTGGTCTCACACCATCTAGAGCTCACACTGTCATTAGACCCCAGCCTCAGCCTGGACACAGTGAGGATTTTCTGCCAAGGGCCCTGGATAGAGAAGTAAAGACAAACAAGAGTATAAGCATGAAACTATACACAAGGACAACAGTCTGAGTTCAATCATAATCCCCTATACAAACTTCTTCAAATGGTTAAATCCTCTTTTCCCCAACCTCCATAACCATAAATCAACACATCCAGTTGGGAGAGGACAATCCACGACTAAAGGTGTGGTCCTCTATCCCCCTTCCTCGGCAAGGTTCATACTCCAAGAGAAAATACTGCATTTCCACTTCATGGACACTGCCAATTCCATCTCTCAAGACTCCAAATCGGCTCCCTCCTCTTCCTTCCTACAGACCACTTTAGTTTCAGCCTTCATCATCTGCTGCCTGGACTACTGCTCTAACTTCCTGAGATCCCTGCAGTACTCAACTATGAGCAAAGTGCAACAGAATTACCTGTGGAGGTTTTGCAAAACACAGTATCACACATTTTTCAGACACTCTGATTCAGTCAATCCAGGTAACTGTATGTTTAGAGATGCTACATGCAGTTCGAAAGTGTATCCATGGTTGAGAAACACCAACCATGAGGGAGGTGTGTAAGGTTATGAGCGAAAGTTCTGGAGTCAAGCTACCTGTGTTTGAATCCTGGCTCTATCGCTTACTAGGTATTTCCAGAGTGAGACCATAGGCAAGTTCTCATTCTCCTTATGCTGGTTTCTCTGTCTATAGAAGGGAGATAATAATGGTTTTCATCTAATAAATTTATTATAAGGATTAAATGTATTACTACCTTTGCTTAGAAGAGTGATGGCACCAGCGGTTATCTTCCTAAATTATGGTTCCAACTATATATTACTCAATATTTTAAAACAAAACCTTTTTAATGTTAGTAAAATCAGTTCCAAAATCCTGGGAATGACACGAAGCTCTTTACAATTAGCCCCCAAGCTATTTTTCAAGCTTCAGATCCTACCTTTTCCCTGTATTGCCTGGTTATCTGGTTATAAAAAATGTATTGCTGATCTTCCTACAACAGGGTGACTTTTCAGCCCTCCATGTCTTTTTGAAGGTTGTTCCTTCTGCACAGACTACCCTCCACCCTTCCCCTTTCCACGCTACATGGTGTGTTCTTTCTTTTTAACGGGTCTTGTCTTCTTTATTCCCATGATTTACAGCTTAGGCCCCTCTCACTTCTCCTCTGGATGACTGCAACTGCCTCCAAATGTGAGCTACCTGCCTCCAGATTTGTCACCTTCACATTCCCACTATGACCAGTACGAGCGCTACTGGCAAATGTGCTCATGTCCCTTTCCTATCTAAGATCCTTCCATCACTCCCTGCTGTCTTGTTAAGTGAAACACAAACTTCAAAGCATTCTACATTAAGTTGATGTTCATCTTGTTATTCTCTTCGCCCTCCTCTCCAATCCTTTCAGACATCACACATACACGTATGTACATGCAAAGCACACGAGTCCCATGTTCTTTAGCTTTTGAACATGCTGTTTCTTCTGATTCTTTATCCTTGCTTAGGTTAAACTTTAAATTTTTCAAGACATAAGCTCAGGCTTCATGTCTTCTGAGATGTTTTCTTTGATCCCATTTCCCCTACTCTTAGACATGGTTAGAAATCACCTAAGTCCTCCCATAGTGACCTGGGCACCTCTCTATCCCAGTATCGGTCATATTACATAGCCATCGCTTATCTTTCCTGTGAAACTCTTTGAAGTCAGGAAGCATTTTCCATCAATCTCCAATACCTATAATAAAGTGCACAATAAATGCATGTAAAATGAATAAAACTCTACTCCAAAGCTCTTCCTATTGTAACAGGAAGAACCATTGTTTCCTCCATTATGCTTTTACTATCTTATTATTATTCACCATATCCCGTTAATTCCACCTTCTAAAAAATGTCTTTTGAATCCATCTCTTCATCTTTACTGCCATTCCCCCGGTTGAGCCATTATGACCCACTAGAAGGTATTAATAGGAACTTTAAAAAAAATTACAATATCCTCTGCTCCTCAACAGCACTGGCTCATAACAGGCACTGATACATTGGAGAGATGACTTAGTTCAACCTCCATGACTGGTTTTCTTCATCCTGTCCCCCTCCAGACCAGTGTCCACAAGCAGTTTAAGGGCTCCTTCGTTTCTCAATCTTTTTTGTGCTGTACTACAATTGCCTCACATCCACATTCAAGGTTATTGATCCACTCTTAACAGCTGTGTCTCATCTGTTGTTGCCCATCAAATGAGTTTATAGTCAATGACCATATTATCTTCATTCTTTCTCAAAACCCTTTTAATTCATACTCTTATGACTTTTTTGTTTCATTATCCTCAATCACTTGCAACATACTTTCATAGTCTATTTTGGATAGCTCCCTAATTCCTTGATTTTCATGTGCAATTTTTCCTCTGCTGTCTCTACCTCATGGTGATTTACTTTTTTCTCAAGTGGCTTGTAATTTTTTATTTTATGCCCATCTTTTTACTTTCGGAGTCCTGAGAGCCCTGGATTTAAATGTGAGCCCCTTGAGTGTAATTTCATTTGTTTTTTCCTAAGTGTTAATGGTTTCAATGATCTTGGACAATTTGCTTTTTAAAAACTCTCCCTCTGTTGCCCAGGCTGGAGGGCAGTAGTGCAATCATAGCTCACTACAGCCTGGAACTCCTGGCCTCAAGTGATTTTCCAACCTTGGCCTCCCAAAGCACTGTTACCACCGGCTGAGCCACGGTGCCTGGCCAAATCAGTTTTTATGTTAATTTCCCAGAGTGTTCCTGAATAACGTTTTTGTGTATTATTTAGACCGATGCCTTCAAGTAATGTTTGGCCTACCCAAGGCTCTGGAGAACCTACTTCCTTGTACTTTTCCTGGGTCAGTGGGAAGATGTTCAAAGGTCCAGGTTTGCAGGCTGCTCAGTTCTGTAACTTTCACACAGCGTCAGCTCCCCAAGTCCTGTCTCCCTGTTGCAGTACCAGTATTAAAAGCTCAAACCCTAGAAACCTTATTTTGGTTTGGAATCTCACTGGGCCTTAGTGAAGTCAGCTTATACTTATTCTTCTAGTGGTTATTTCTTTTTCCTTCTGGAACCTATATGCTTTCCTTTAGCTTTTGTGAGACAGAGAGAGAGAGGGAGAGACAGCAGGGGCAGACAGGAACAGGATTTAATAATGGGCAGGAGGCCCATCCACATTAGCTTCACCTGCAATACTCCAAGTAGGTAAGTGGTGAACTTCCTAACATACAAAATCTGCCAATGGCTTCCCAGTGACCTCAGGTTAAAATTTAAACTTCTTAAAATGTGATACTCAAAGCCCTTCAAAACCTGGTCCCTGCTACCTCTCTTTCCTTCCATGACTGCCACTCCCATTGAAAGCCACTGCTTGAATTACTGTTCTTTCTTTTCTATACCCTCCCTGGGCTTTCCTGATGCTGTTCACCCTGTCTGAAGTACCCTTCTCCACTCTCTTCATGTGGTTAACTCTACCCATCTTTCAGATCTCAGTTTTTCCAAGATGCCTTCCCTGGTCCTCCCAGATGATGCTTCCACGGGAACTTGTATCTCCCCCATCACAGCATGCACATGTGTTTATTTTCTGTGTCATCAAAATTTTTCATCTTCTGTTGAACTCACTGGACTGTAAAGCTCTGAGGGCAGGGACATGCTGTGCCCAGCTCGATGCTTGGCATGCACCAGGCACTCACTTCATATTTGATGAATGCAGAGAATGCTTAGTAAGGTTTTAAAAGTCTGTTTCCAGAAGGATAGATACCATGTCATATTAACCCATATTCATCCATAAGTCTAGCAAACTGTGTGCTGGATAAAGGCATACACAGGGCAAAAAACATTTATTGTTTGGATTGTAAGAATTCTCTTAGTGGTTCCCAAGGTGACAGAACCACAACTCATCACAAGAAATCTTCAGGTTGCACCAGGAATAATCCAAATGCAAGTCACACAACACTGGGCATTTGAAAAAAAAATCATTTTCCATTGAGGATTCAAATCAATTTTAATAAGCACAAAATCAGACATGAAATAAATGGAACTACAATACTGATTATTTATCCAGATAAAGCTTTCCAACCCTCACCCCAACTCCTACCCCTGGAAGACGGAATTAATACCTAGGGTCTTTTGGCTTAATGAAAGGACTTCTAGTATCTTAAAAATTTGAGAACCGATGTCCAGTGAAGTAGACTTGGAATCCTCATTGTTTTCATGCAGCACAAGGTACAAGAGATTCCACAGGATGGATCCTACAACGTATGCATTGACAGAAGAGTTCCTGCTCTCTCAGAGGGCGTTGCTCTCCGAAGAAAAAAGAATATATAACAGTGCCACACCAAACTGGCCATTTAAAACCCCCCTTCAGAAATCACAAGCTGAGATTTCTGTTGCTTGTTTTGCATTTACTTTGGCAGCCTAGGAAGACGAAGGAAAACAGATCAGCAATCGAAGGAATGAAGGAAGGAGTCTTGGTGGGGTAAGAGATGGGAAATGAAGGAGATACAGCAGTGCTGTGCACAGCACCAAACTGGGGTATCCAAAGATGTACATCCCAGCCCCAGATCCTCAAGAAGCTGGAGCTTCCCTGAAGGTTTCGTGAAGTAACATACACAAGAGCCCTTGTAAAGGATAAAGCCCTCTGCAGATAACCAGTCTCCTAACTCAGTGATTATCTGAGATGTGAGCTTCATGAACTAAAATGTGTTGTGCAAATGTCAAGTATTAATATTAGAGGCAGAAAACAGATGTTGCGCTTTTATTCTATAATTAATGGGATGTGCTATGCCACAAGTATACCTTGCAATTTGTTGCCTTTGCTATTCTAATACCTTTCTTCAACTTCTGTCCTTGGAAGAGTTCCAGAGTAAGATAAAAACTATAACAAGAATAGAGAGAATATGAAACCAGGCCAGGATTAAGAGACTTGGTTCCAGAAGACACTAAAACAATATCTGCAAAGATACAACCTAGTGTCTTGAGTGTTCCTAGGATGCACAAGATTGGAGAGGAGCTATGAAGGTAAGACCTTCATACACTCCTCAGGCCAGCTGTCTCTGCCCCTTATCTGAAGGTATCACGTGGCAGTGAAGACCCACGGTCAATTCTCTTACGAGAACAGAAAACCACAGGCAATGAAGTATCTAGTTCTGTACCTTAAAATGCTACCAGCTAGGGTGATCTTTCTGGACCCTAAATGACAAAGTCTGTAGTCATATACTGTCAACCTAAAGGAGAGACAGTGATCTTCCTATTTACTGGAAAATAATCTTCAGAAGAAAACAGTGATTAGAACTGAAATTATTATATTTAGCAGATATTTATATCCCTTCCAGTCCCCATTCTTATTTTACACCTTAATGCAGGCCTATAATGTGGGAATTTTAATATGGCTACTTGCTGGGGCTAACCAGGGCCTGTCAACCGCTCCTCTCAGTGTTCTAGAATAGACATTGACTAATAAAAACTGTTAACCGCTCTTTTCCAATGCTGCTGCTATTCTTTAAAACAAAAGATTAGCCCAGTACAATCCTTCTAATGGAGATATTCTTTTATTCTTAATTGTCCTATATACAAGCGCTTATCTAAGCTTTCCACGTAACGGTTAGGGACCTTAGAACACTGGGTTTGAATCCCCGACCTCGCTCATTAGCCTTGTAACACAATTTCCCTAAGCCTCAGTCTTAGCTCCAAAAATGCGACTAATACTACCTATCTCATGTGGTTGTTTTAAGGAGTAAATGAAATAACCTATAGAAATCCTTCAGCATAGAGTCTGGCATAGGGTAGGTGCTCAATATATTTTATTCATTTTCCTTCAAGCTATTTGAAATCCTTCTGGGAAGAAGGCAAGATTTAAATGATAAACAAGTAAACAGTTCTTTACTTCATCATAATTACAAAAAAATAGATGGCATAAGGAAAATCTTGATCTGTCTATTGTTATATCAAAGAAACCACGCTAAACCAAAAAACAATCCTTGCTTTGGAGGCACTTTATGAAGTAGGATTAAATGAAAGTGTTGGAATACAGATGAGAAGGAACTTTAAACACACATTCTCCCACCAAAGACCATATCAGCAATGCTTCTAATTACCAATATATCAAAACCCTCTCCACTCCCTGTAACTGGCAGGAGACAATCTGAGGCAAACTCAGTGTACCAAGAAGACCTATGAAAACTTAACCTAGATGGCACAATGAATGAAAGGGAGTGAATTCCCTGGCTTTTGGCCTTCTAACACATGACCAGTATGCTTCAGACCATGTTTAAAACTGTTTTTGTAATATATTTTTGCCACCTAAGTTTTTTTTTTCCCCCTTCATAAAAGTGATATTTGAGTAGCGAGGGGAGAAATGGCTCAAAACTTGTTACAATAGGTTCCAAAGAAAGAGAATAAGGTATAGAGAAAGAGAAGACAGGAAGAAAGAAAAAGAGGTCAAGTATGTAGTAGGTGATACAGGGAAGTCAGCGGACGCTAAGACACAAGTATCTTCTGCCTGGAAATGCTGCAGATTTTGTGGTTAGCCTCAAGATATTAGGTGGGAATAAATATGTCATTGAGAGTAAATGTAAACACAAAAATGAAAAATAAAAATTGTACAATTCACTTTATTCTTAACTAAAATGTTTTTGATGGTTATATATGGCAGGCCTAGGAGGCAATGTTAGACAGTAGATAGCTGCCTTCGGGGGAGGGTGACCTGTGTTCTGTCCCCTGCTCTACGTTGTAAAGAGGTGTCATTTTGGACAAGTCACAGCAGCTCATGTTGAATCTTGGTTTGATTCTTTATCTAAAGGTAGAAAACTGAACCAGCTTTTTGATGCTGATGAGGAGGAGTTTTGAGAGGAACAAGGATATACACTATCTCTGTTGAATATCTGGGCCATAATGTATCAGCCTAGGACACTGAGAGAGATTTATTCAAGGGTTGAAGAGAGCTAGGGGCCAAATAAAGATTTTTAAGTTTTGAGATAGGGTTTTCTTCTGTTGCTATGACTGGAGTGCAGTGGCAAGATCACAACTCACTGCAATCTCTGCCTCCCAGGTTCAGGCCATCCTCCCACCCCAGCCTCCTGAGTATCTGGGACTACAGCACATGCCGCCACACCCAGCTAATTTTTAAATTTTTTGTAGAGACAGGGTCTTGCCATGTTGTCCAGGCTGGTCTCAAATACCTGGGCTCAAGTGATCTGCCGGCTTTGGCCTCCCAAAGTGTTAGGATTACAGGTGTGAGCCACTGCACTCAGCCTCAAATACAGACTTTTAGGAGGTCAGATTTATACACCTGTCCATCATGGTCATGTTGGTTAACCTCCATCATGAAGCCAGGCTTTTTAACCTTCAGGAAAACTACCCCAAAGCAGTTACTGGCCTAAATAAAGCAGGTCACGCTATATGCCTCAGTTTAAAACAGAACATCACAAATTAACCTGAAACAGGAAAAGGAGGGGACATCAAACCTGACACCAATCCTGATGAGAGCAAGTGCTCTCATTTGACAGACAGAGTTAAACTAGATGTATGCAATTCCTACAATGAACACGATCAATGCCAATCAGATAGTCAGAGTAACCACCATTTAATTGGAAATAACATATACAACAGAGCTGACCTGAGGTGTTGCTATAGGTAATTCATAACGGCAGTAAATTCAAAAGTCATTTACTATGTTTTTAGCTTTGTCATTAACACACCCTGTGTGGATATCCCCTGTTCTACGTCTAGATGACTTCCTTCTGGCTTTCCTCAAGGCTCCTTTAACTTTGAGGAGACGATAAGGGATGAGATCCCTGCCTGTTGAACCAGAGGAAGCTGAGGAGCACCAGGTTTCCACTGAAGACTAAATCATGATCCAAAGAAGGAATCTCAGAAGCCATTCTTGCGTGAGCATGGCTTAATGTCTGTCTCCCACTGTGAGCCCTGGCTTTGAGAGCAAGGGTCTCCTTAGTCATTTTTATATTCCCAGCGCCTACCACTTTGTCAAGTCCTTGGTAGAAAAGGTGTTCAATAAATGCATGTTGAGTTTTATTACGCTTTCTATTTTTCCTCCCCCAACTTGTACATATTACAGAAGCACTGAAAATTCAGAAATCAGCAGGTGTCAGGGCTCCGGGGTAATAAACCATTCACAGGGATAGCTATAGGAATTTGGCATTAGCATTGATTCCAATCTCTTGGGGGTAATCAGGTGGCATAATCATGCCCTGCTTTACTGTGTAGCATAAGGTCAGTGGAGAAAAACATCAAGAAGGGAGGAGGATAAGGGATGGAGTTCAATACAGAAATATCTACTGAGTGTCAATTATGTGTCCCACACTATTCAAGGTACTGGGCAGAGAAAGATGAAAAAAAGCAGAAGCTCCGACCTTGAGGAACTTAACAGGTAGTTAAGAAATAGCAGGATTTTAGCAATACTAGGAATTCACAGCAACAGTCCAGAATCCCGATGTAATATATACGATCAAAATGTGAGGTCCCTATCAAGAGAATTAAGAAAATCAAGGGGAAGAACTCATCAATACTTCACCTCAAAGTTGGCATATAGCATTTGTTTAGGTACGCTTTCTTAATTTTGCGAACAAAATATTCAGACCTAAGTGATTATCCACAAAAGATCGGATTACTAGTTTCTAACACAGAAGTACTCAAAGGTATTCTGAACCCCAACCTACTGCAATATGTATCACATTTGGCCAAAAGGTAGTTGTTCTCAAAGTGAAGAACCCAGATCTGCAGCATCAGTACCTGAGCCTTGTTGGAAGTGCAAATTCTCAAGCCCTAGCACAGACCTATTACCAGAAACTCTAGGGCTGGGTCCCAGCAATATGTGTTTAACAAGCCCTTCAGGTGCTTATAGTAAGTTTGAGAACCACCACCTAGCAAATGAAGTGAATCTGGCGTTCATGCAGAAAGCCATTGCTGGCCAAATTAAAGGGTTTGCTGGTGAGAGAACAGGAAAAGCAAGGGGTCTAGAACTGTTTCACTTTTTAAATCTGTGCCAAATTTACTGGGGAAAAAAATGTAAACCTTTAACTTACCTCATCTGTACAATTTGCAATGGCTGAGTCCCTCACATTGTAGTAAACCTTGTTGTACCCTTGGAATGATTGTCTACTGCAATATAGTATATACACAGAGTACAAAAAGGGTATAGCTGGAGGAGAAAGGGTGAAAGATTATGAATCCCAGGTGTCTGGTCCCAGGAGGAATAATTCCTGTCCTCTCTCCAACCCTGCCCACCCTCTTATGCTAGATAGTAACAGCAAAAAGTTATCCAAGACTGCTCCGCATTCACACGCTTCCCACCAACAAACCTCCCATGGCTATCCCACAACCTTTCTGAAGTAGCTTCCTGGATCAAGCCCCACCGGGCAGCTTGGAAGAGAAGCTGGGAGGGATGAGGGGCTCCACTAGCATTCCTTGTGACTTCTGAGTGTAGCTGCCCTGGGTGTCACCTGCAGAGCGTGGATAGAGAAAAAGCAACAGTTCTAAGCCCAGTCTCTTAAGTGAGAGCCTGGGATGTGGCACTGCTCCCCAGGACCAAGGTTGTCTAAGAAAGGCTGGGTCTAAGAGTCTCCCTCTGGGGAGGTCAGTACAGATCCCAAGGCAGACAGGATTATCAAAGGGCCTAGATGAGAATATTCATTGTTTAGAAAAATAAAAATTAGACTGACACCTTTTTGAAGGCACGCAGCCTATCCATGGCACACAAACTAACCAACTTTTAGTCAAGACACTCAAGAAGTAGGTATACCCCTGCTAAAAGTAACGCTGGTGCTGAGAAGAGGTGCCAAAACTGGCTGTTAGGAGTGGGAGGAGAGGAAAGTTGCAAGAGGAGACAGCAGTTACTGGCTTGAGGGGAAGCTCAGGGTCTGTCACAGTGGCAGCTGAAAAGCCACTGGCCAAATGGACGCCAAGGACTACTATCATCACAGGTGATAAGATCACGATTGAATGTATCTGAGTGTGTGCGGGGGGCTGAGAGGGGCTTAGTGGTGTAAGGAGATGGGGCTCGCCGGGGCAAGGAGCGCGCGGAGACGATCTTAAGCAATATGACGAGGGGTGAGAAAAGGCTGCGGAAAATAAAGGGGCCTAGACCACTCCTCCCTCGGTTCCGGGGGGACAGTTGGCGCGGAAGCGTTAGGAGGTACGAGGTACGGACTAACTACATTTCTGCAGGCCCCAGGAGGGGGCAGAGGGCGGTGGCTGGAAAGGAAAGGAAGCCAGGAGCGCCATCCATGTCCTCGGAGACACTGGCTCCGGCCACCAGGAAACACAGAGACCACAACGTCTCGGCCCCCTCAGTACACCGCCGCCACCCCTTCCCCAGGACACGGCGATTTCCCCAAGCTCTGGGGGGCGGGGTCTCCGGTCCCTCCCCCTCCTCCCCGCCCTGCCCGGCTCTGCCCGATCTGGTCCGGCCCGGTCCAGCCCGGCCCGGCCCAGCCCACTCAGGACTCACGGCTCCGACAGCTCCAGCGGCTCCTCCCCTGCCCCGGCTTCTCTCCCACCCACTCCCGACCGAAATAGCGCCGCCGGATCCGAGCCGCGCGGGGCCTAGCGGGTCGGAACACGTGGGGCCTTTGCGTCCGGAACCGGAAGCGATCGCTCGCCCCGCCTTCTTGCCGCGCTGGAGCCTTTCTAGGCTGTAGGAGGTTTGGTCCTCTCTATGCGCCCTCCGCGGGCTGCGGCTCCGTGCTCCCAGAGCACCCAGTGCGAAGAAGCCTCGGACCCCACAGCTTCCGTCCGCGGCCCCCAACTCCACTCTGCAGCGAATGAATTAACATCTTGGGCCTTTCATTTACACGCATACCTTCTGCAAGGGTTTTCTTTTTTCTTTTCTGTTTTTAATCTTTTGTGTGTTTGTTTTCATTTGGATACCTCTACGTGTTTTTCTTGATATTTTTTTTCTTTGCATTGTCCGCTGCAGCATGGTAGAAAAGGGCAGCGTTAGGTTTGAATACTGGCTCTTGCATTCACCATCAGCAGCAGGGCCTCGGCCGAATCACTCCATCTTTGAACCCTATTGTGCATCATAGAAAATGGGTATAATAATGCCGTTTACTCTGAGGACTAAATGATACATTGCCCATGAACTGAATGGAACATCAGAAGCTCAGAAAGAGAATAGTTATGGTATCACTGTTCTTTCTTTCCCTTTGAGTGTTGCTTCGTATTTCTTTACTTTCAGGCTGTCTTCCCTGATCTCACTTGTTCGTTTTTGTCTTTTGGGGACCTTTCTGCCCATACCTGACATTTTCCTTTGCTCTCGTCCCTTTTACCCTGTAAGTCACCACTCTCCACGTGCCATGTGCCACCTCGTTTTCATGGGACACGTTGCTGGGATCTGTTTACTGGGTTTGAACCAAAGGATTAGTTACTTTTGGTGAAGTGGGAGTGTATTAGCGAAACAGAACTAATAGGTGTGAACCCAGAAGGCAGGACAACTCCAAGCGGGGAGGGGGGCTTCCAGATCATAGGTAGATAGGAGACAAATAGTTGCATTCTTTTGAGTTTCTGATTAGCCCTTCCAAAGGAGGCTGTCAGATAGGCATTTATCTCAGTGAGCAGAGGGATGACTTTGAATAGAAGGGGAAGCAGGTTTGCCCTAGGCAGTTCCTGGCTTGAATTTTCTCTTTAGTTTAGTGATTTTGGGGGCCCAGATATTTTCCTTTCACACAGGGTATGTATAAACATATAAAAGGAGATTTATTATAAGGAATTGGCTCACATGATTATGGTCGTTGAAAGGTCCCGACATCTGCTAACTGCAAGCTGGAGAACCAAGGAAGCTGGTGGTATAATTCAGTCTGAAGCTGAAGGCCTGAGAACCGGAAAGAGATTGAGGTGCTGGTGTCTGAAGGCCAGAAAGCAGGAGGAGATGATATCCCAGCTCAAGAAGAGAGAGGTGAATTTACTCTTCCTCTGCCTTTTTATTCTGTTTGGGCCCTCAATGGATTGGATGGTGCCTACGCATATTGGTGAGAGTGATTTTCTTAGTCTACTGATTCAAATGTAATCTCTCTCTTTTTTTTAGACAGTCTTGTGCAACCTCCGCCTCCCAGTTCTCCTGCCTCAGCCTCCCTAATAGCTGGGATTACAAGGCATGCGCCATCATGCCCGGCAATTTTTTTTTTTTTTTTGTATTTTTAGTGGAGACCGGGTTTCACCATATTGGCCAGAAACACCCTCACAGACGCACCTACTAATAATGTTTTACCTGTTATCTGGGCATCCCTTAGCTAGTCAAGTTGACACATAAAATTACCCAATACAAAGAGAAATATACATTTCATGAAAGCCTACTGGGTACCAAATGTTTTTCTCTGTAAATCTCATTGAATATTTAAAAATATTAGTATTAAGTGCATAAATAATACATAAACATGTTCTTCTAAACATTTGCTGCATTACAGTGTTAAAAAATTATTCAGTGATACATGTTAAAGCATGGTAAGGGAGACCTTATTCAGGAGCAGGAAAGGTAAACCACTGCAATGAAGTCTTGCTGTAGGGACGAGAGATTGGGCTCAACTCTAAATACAGAATGGGCAAGTGGGAATTTATAGTCAAGGAAATTTTTTTGGAGTTTGGGATGCCAATAGATTGAAAATTACTAAGGGGAACCATCAGGCATAAGGGGGATTCTGGCTAAGTCAACCTAATGGGATTCTTGCTGAAGACAGGTCAGGGTGATCAGATACCACCTGTGGGATGGTGGAGGATGAGGACCCTGACCAGGTATTAAAGATGGTCAGATATCAAGGATGGGGGAGTTCCTGCTAAAGGACTTAGAGTTCTTTGCTAACATTAGATCTTACAAGGAAGTACACCAATAGCCCTAGGAGGAGTTTCAGAAGCCTGACAAGTTTGGCGAAGAAAAGAGATTTTGTGAATGGATAACCCTAATGACTTTTGTTTTTTTGAGATGGAGTCTTGCTCTGCCGCCAGGCTGGAGTGCAGTGGCACCATCTCGGCTCACTGCAACCTCAGCCTCCCGGGTTCAAGTGATTCTCCTGCCTCAGCCTCCTGAGTAGCTGGGACTACGGGCATGCACCACCAAGCCCAACTAATTTTTGTATTTTTAGTAGAGACAGGTTTCACAGTGTTGGCTAGGATGGTCTCAATCTCTTGACCTCATGATCCGGTGGCCTCAGCCTCTCAAAGTGCTGGGATTACAGGCGTGAGCCATCGCGCCCGGCCACTAATGACATTTTTACCAACCCTGGCTTCCTCCTCTCTCTCCAGAAGTTAGCTGTTCTTATGACCCGAATGTGTTTATCTTCCAGATCTTTTTCTTTATTTTCATGTGCTGTGTACATATGTATCCACAGAAAGTAAATAGTATTATTTTCTGTGTACATATGTGTATGCCTGTGTGTTCATGTTGAATTCTTCAATTTGTTTTCTCTTAGCAGTGGGCCTTGGAGATCTGTTGATAGCAGTAAATAAAAATTTCCCTTATTCCTTCTACTTTCTGCATAACATTCCATAGTGTAAATAGCAATTTGCCTATTGAAAACATATGTTTTTATAATTGTTGGGGTTACAAACAATGCTATAATGATCACCCTCTTTGTGCATACATGCACAAAGACGGATACTGAGAAAGAGTATTGCTGGGTTAAAGGTTGTACACATTTAATGAATACTGTCAAGTTTTCCTCCCAAATGAACGCACCTGTTTACACTCTTAACAGCAGTGTATGAGATTTTTCCCCCCATATCCATGCCCTTACATCATGTTGCCAAATTGTAAATCTCAGACAGTTTAATGGGCAAACACAATATCTAATTGTTTTACTTTGCCTTTCCATCATTAATGGTGAGACTGAACTTTCTTCCATACATTTGTTGGTAATTTGTAGTTTTCCTATGAGTTTTATTTTTCTATTGGACTTTTTGTTTTTTTAAATTGGTTGTTAGATGTTCTCTATGTATCCTAGATCCTAATCATTTTACATATATGTTGCAAGAGATATATTAATTTTATATGTCAACTTGACTAAATTCATGAAAACGTACTGTATACAAGATATTTTTCTCTATAATCTCATTGAATATTTTTAAATATTAATATTAATGTTTTCCTTACTGTTATAGATTATTGTTTAACTTTGTAGTGTTAAAGTTTCAAATCTGTTACACTCTTTCCTCCAGTGGCTTCAAATTAGGTGTTTTATTTAAGAATATCTTTTCTGCACCAAAGTCATAAAGGCTTCTCCTGTATTTTCTTCTACTACTTTTTGCTTCTCCTTTTTATGATTAGGTTTGGAATTTATTTTTGTGAATGATATAAACTGGGGATTCTAATCTAATATCAGTGGTAATCAATTTCTACTTTGAAAACATGGAGTATGAGATATTTACATAATAGAGGATATATTTACATACAAAAGAT
Source organism: Mandrillus leucophaeus (assembly GCF_000951045.1). Classification (NCBI taxonomy): domain Eukaryota; kingdom Metazoa; phylum Chordata; class Mammalia; order Primates; family Cercopithecidae; genus Mandrillus; species Mandrillus leucophaeus. Next base: position 324,728 of record NW_012107241.1, read on the forward strand.
ATAATCCATATGTGATGTGATCTGAATTCTGTCAGTGCAGTTATCTGGTCCTTCATTTGTCAATGATTGAGTTACTGCTCTTACAAGACGCTGTGGTAGGTATATGGAACAGAATGGAGAATAAGAAAGATGTAATATCTGTTCTTGTTGATCTAACTTTCACGGGTTGTGTGTGTGTATGATATGAAGGAGTTGGGGAAGAAGAAAACAGTTTAAATAACTGACTCTATCCACTAACTGTGGTTATTTAATTATGATTAATTAAATTAATTATAATTGTTGTAAGTTCTCCAAAGGAGAAATACGGAGTGCTATGAGAACTTGTAACTGGAGGTCCTAATCCTGGCGGTGGTGCTGGTAGAGAGGTAGTTAGGGAAAGCTTTCTTGAATAGTGACATTTGAACTGAGTCTGTGGAATGCCTGGGCAAGCTGAGGCTGGAGGTGAGGTTGGGAGATGGGGTATAAACCAAAAAGTGTCTGAGACATGATGTCTCAATTGATTTAGAGGTTTATTTTGCCAAGGTTGAGGACACACCATGGAAAAGTAGACACAAGTTACAGTAGCATCTGTGGCCTGTGCTTTTTCCAAAGAGCGTTTTGAGGACTTCAATATTTAAAGGAGAAAGAGCAGGCAGGAAAGGAAGGAGGAAAGAAAGAAAAGGGGAGGGTAGGCAGCTAGCAAGAAGTCCCATTCTTGTGAAGTGCTCAGCAATCCACGTTTTACAGCTGAAAAACAAGTAGTGGGGACAAAGTCAGTTATGCATAGATCTGCATTTTCTATAAGGTATAGTAAACGTGAAGTAAAGTAAAAGTGTCTAGAAACAAAAGGAATTTCAGAAACAAACATGTTTAGAAACAAAAAGTATGTGTTTAGAAACAAAACAAAAGGAAGGCAGTTTTTGCATGATTCAGTTCCCAAGCATAGCTTTTACCTTTGGCACAGTGAGTTTGGGGTCCCAAGATTTTGTCTTCCTTTCACTGAGGTCAGTAAAAAAGAATACTTGAAGTAATGGGAAATTGTGTATACCAGAGCTCTGAAATGGGAAGGAGCTTGGTATACTGGAGAAACTGAGAGGAGACTGGTGTGGCTGTGGTCTGAGAGCAATAGCGGAATTTGTGAGACCTGATACTGTGGACAGAGATCAGACCTAATAGACTAATGGTCTTATAGGTCAAATTAACTGCTAAAATTAATGAGAAGCTGGTCGGGTATGGTGGCTTACACCTGTAATCCCAGCACTTTGGGAGGTTGAGGCTGGTACACCTGAGCTTAGGAGTTTGAGACCAGCCTAGGAAACATGGTGAAACCCTGTCTCTACAAAAAAATACACACACACACACACACACACACACACACACACTTAGCTAGGTGTGGTGGCATGCATCTGTGGTCCCAGCTACTCGGAAGGCTGAGGTGGGAGGATCACTTGAGCCCAGGAGGTGGAGGTTGCGGTGAGCCAAGATCACGCCACTGCACTCCAGCCTGGGCAGCAGAGTGAGACGCTGTCTCCAAAACATAAATAAATAAATAAATAAATAAAATAAAATTAACGGAAAGCCATTGGAGTTTTTTTATTAATTGAGCAACATGATTAGATATGCACCTTTGTAAGGTCTTTCTGGTCACCGAGGAGAATGGAGGGGACCATGAGTGGATGAGGAGAGATAACTTAGGAAGCTCTTACTGTAGATCAGGTACTTGGACTAAAGCAATAATAGTAGATATGGAGGGCATTGGGTTATTTCTTTAAAACTACTTGATGCAGAGCAAAGAACTAATTGTTGGAAAGATGGTTATTCTTAGAAAAATTGTTAGAGGCCGGGCGCGGTGGCTCAAGCCTGTAATCCCAGCACTTTGAGAGGCCGAGACGGGCGGATCATGAGGTCAGGAGATGGAGACCATCCTGGCTAACACAGTGAAACCCCGTCTCTACTACAAAATACAAAAAAACTAGCCGGGCGAGGTGGTGGGCGCCTGTAGTCCCAGCTACTCGGGAGGCTGAGGCAGGAGAATGGTGTAAACCCGCGAGGCGGAGCTTGCAGTGAGCTGAGATCCGGCCACTGCACTCCGGCCTGGGCGACAGAGCGAAACTCTGTCTCAAAAAAAGAAAAGAAAGAAAAATTGTTGGAAAATAGGATAGAGAGAGGTTATTTCCCAAAAGCTGAAGAAGTGGCAGGGGTAATTAGTGATAGTGAAGTGAGCCCAGCTGAAAGTTTGCATAGGAGTTGCACTCTCCTAGTTGTTCAATCCAAGTCTGACTGAACACCAGGTATAGAAAGTGAATGGTTCTGGAAGAGCTATGTGTACATGGCATTTTTGTAATTAGAGTCATTTAGACTTGCAAGACGAATCTGTAATTCAAAGTGACCTGGTGGTGAGCCACTTGGTCAGGCACTAGATTAGATACCTTGGTAAGTATATGATTATCTGCATTCTAATGTGTCTGTATTATGCTTTATATTTTCTCATATTTGATTTTTACACTCTGATCCCCAAGTTAGTTGGTCATTTGTGAATACCATGGAGTGATAAGGTCCTGATAAAAACAGAGGTGGCTTTAGAGATATACCTTAAGGAAGACAGCAGGAAATCTAGTCTGAGACACGTTGAGAAAAATGGTCTGTAGCTGGATAAGCTTGGAAAAGACCATATACTCCATCCTCTTCTTGGAAATTTATAATGCATGCGAAGATCCGTAGAAATGAAAAACAAAGCTGAGTTTATTAGTTGACATGTAAGGGAGAGCTATATCATTCAATGTGATGCGAGTGAGTCTTTCTGAGTTAAAAGAGGAAAGATGAAATCTAGGATAAGAACTGGAAGTTTTGCTCCAATAAGGCAGGATCTTGAAGACTATCATTGGTTAAGTAGAGGATTGTAAAGTATTATTTTGGAATGGCAATTGCTCTGGTTTTCAATAATTATGGGACAGGTGTTTTTTTTTTTCTTCCAACTTTTATTTTGGGTCGAGGGAGTACATGTGCAGGTTTGTTATCGGGGTAAATTGCTTGTCACTGAGGTTTGATGCACAAATGATCCCATCACTCAGGTAGTGAGCACAGTATCCAATAGGTAGTTTTTTGATTCTCACTCTTCTCCCTCCCTCCACCCTCAAGTAGGCCCCAGTGTCTGTTGTCTCCTTGGTGTCCATGTGTACTCAATGTTTAGCTCCTACTTATAAGCGAGAACATGTGGTATCTTGTTTTCTGTTCCTGTGTTAATTTGCTTACAATAATGGCCTTCAGCTCCATCTATTTTGCTGCAGAAGACAGGATGTCATTCTTTTTTGTGGCCACATAGTATTCCATGGTATATATGTACCACATTTTCTTTATCCAGTCCATCATTGAGGGGTATTTAGGTTGATTCCATGTCTTTGCTATTGTGGAATAGTGCTGCGGTGAACATATGTGTACATGTGTCTTTATGGTTGAATGATTTATATTCCTTTGCGTTTATAACCAGTAATGGGATTGCTGGGTCAAATAGCAATTCTGTTTTACATTCAAGAAGTCTCCAAATTGCTTTCCACAGTAGCTGAACTAATTTACATTCCCACCAGCAGTGTGTATGCATTCCCCTTTCTCTGCAACCTTGCCAGCATCTGTTATTTCTCTTTTACTTTTTAATAATAGGCATTCTGACTGATATGAGATGATATCCCACTGTAGTTTTGATTTGTATTTCTTTAATGATTAGTGATGTTGGGCATTGTTTCCCTTGAATTTGTTGGTCACGTGTATGTCTTCTTTTGAGAAGTGTCTGTTCATGCCATTTGCCCATTTTTTAATGGAATTGTTTGTTTTTTGCTTGTTGAATTGTTTAAGTTGCTTATATTTTCTCCCATTCTGTAGATTGGCTGTTTACTCTGTTGATAGTTTCTTTTGCTGTGCAGAAGCTCCTTAGTTTAATTAGGTCCCACTTGTCAATTTTTATTTTGCTGCAGTTGCCTTTGGAGTCTTCATCATGAAATCTTTGCCAGGACCTATGTCCAGTATGGTATTTCCTATGTTTTCTTCTAGGATTTCTATAGTTTTAGGTTTTATATTTAAGTCTTTACTCCATCTTGAGTTGATTTTTGTGCATAGTGAAAGGAAGGGATCCAGTTTTAAACTTCCGCATATGGCTAGCCAGTTGTCCCAGCATCATTTATTGAATAGGGAGTCCTTTCTCCATTGCTTGTTTTTGTCAACTTTGTTGAAGATCAGATGGTTGTAGGTGTGTGGCTTTATTTCTGGATTTTCTAACCAGTTCCATTGGTCTCTGTGTCTGTTTCTGTATGGGCATAAGTCTTAATGAATTCCAAGATGGGATGAATAAAGCTATGTTGGGTTCAAGATCATATAGGAGGTACTTTTATACACATATGTTTGAGATTTGGAAATTATTTTCTCTAACTTAGTGTTATGGATTCTCAGAAGTTCAATAATGAAGGAACCTACTTAACCTTTTCTAACCCTGCGTTCCCCCCACCCAGTTTGAATTCTGAGTCCTGTTTATGATTATCCTGTGGCATCATGAAAACACTGCTTTACTTAAGTGTGTGTATTTTCATAAAACAAATTATCTCTAAAGTTAATTGTTAAAGATTTGTTTCAGGTCTATCCAGGCGCTCAACTTTGTCATTAAAGTTATTGATACTAGAAAAATAATATCCAGGGATCTGGGTAGGTTGTTCGTGATATTGTTTGAATGGATCTTTTTGTAATTCCTTACTCTGCTGGAGAAAAGTAGAGTAGGAAAGACATTTTGGCTTTAGAGACCTGAGAAACAGTAGGGTACAATGTGAGGTCTCAAGTTCTGTCTTGTCTCTGTGGCCAGGGCTCCTTTTCTTTAAAACAGCACTCTATCTTCTCTGGACACTGGAGGCCGCCCACAATCTCCTTCATGTCTTTGCCTCCCTTGTAGGTGAGGGAAAGTCAGATCTTAGGCATGCTTCCCTGAAAGTCTTCTTGTAATTCATATCATTCTTGATGTTCAGGAGGCTTCACCGTTGGATAGACTTCTGTAACTCTAGCATTTTCAACTCCTAGAACTAATACCCCTGCAGACTACTGTAATACCCCCCTACACACATGTGCACACACACGTTTTTTCCCGGTAGAATCAGTACCAGGAACATAGCTTGGTATATGATATCAATATATCAGTAAGACATAAACATGCATGAATAAATGTTGTCTATTTTAAGTTTTATGAATTAAAGCCTCGTGGTATTCTCACACCTGTTCTTCCCTCCTTCCCCCTTTTCTTGGATCTGCCAAAATGTTTTTATCCTACCCTTTGTCTGCCATTGGACATGAAACCCTTAGGGTCATAGGCTAGGCCCAGAAAAACTAATATTTATGAGATTCGAAGGCAAATTTTTAAAAACTTTTTAAAAGCAATAATATAGCCCAGATGTTCCAGTACCTCTAGATTTAGGTTACCTTGAGCACTTGCCCAAGCCCCTGCAAATGTGAAGTGCTTCCTAAAATTTCTGCATATTCTGTGGCCATCTCTGTGATATTCTCTGTGGGCTGTTTCTAATCCAAACTATATAATTCCAGACATGAAACTTTATTCCTCCTTGACTCACATACAACACACACACATACATGAATGCATGTGACATGCATGTTCTGTTCATACATGCATTTGGTAATATAGGAGACTTTACTGAAGGTTTGAGGGCAAGACAGATCAACATTGTAGAAATGTGACTTCAAACCGAGCATTAGGCATCTCCATTCTTAAACTGCTTTTTAGGTGCCCTGACTCTGAGGAATTTCCACTGACTTCTTCCCACAGACTCCTCTGCTTTGCTCCGTTTTGGGTTCCTTTTTTCTTCCTTTCTCTGTCATTTCTTTTTTGGAAAATATTAAATGTTATCTTTTTTTTTTCTCATTCAGGGCACTCTAAACCATTCTTTGATGATAGAGCTCATGATAATATTAATGTCCTTAGGTTCTCTCCCTTCCTTTACTTCCAAATAATCTATTTCTCCTGCACAGCTCCAAGACAGTTCCCTCTCTAAGAGAAAATCAGGTACAGTTGAGATAATAATATTTTTTCTCATTACATTTTGTTTTGAATTTTCAATTCAATATTAAAAGGAATGTGCAGTGTTGATGAAAGGAGTCAAACTCTGTAAAATATTGGAAGAGATTTATTCTGACCCCAATACAAGTGAACATGGCCTGTGGCACAGCCCTCAGGAGATCCTGAGAACATGTGCCCAAGCTGGTTGGGCCACAGCTTGGATTTATACACTTTAGAGAGACATGAGACATCAGTCAGATACATTTAAGATATACATTGTTTCTATCCAGAAAAGTAGGATAACTTGAAGTAGGGGGCGGGGGGCTTCCAGGTTATAGGTAGATTTAAAAATTTTCTGATTGGCAATTGGTTGAAAGAATTATTATCAATAGAAAGGAATGTCTGGGTTATGATAAGGGGTTGTGGAGACCAGTTTTATCATGCAAATGCAGCTTCCAGGTAGTAAGCTTCAGAGAGAATAGATTGTACATTTGTAAATGTTTCTTATCAGACTTAAGGTCTGTGTTGATGTTAAATGCTGGTCAGCTTTTCCTGAATTCCAAAAGGGAGGAGGGCATAATGAGGCGTGTCTGACCCCTTCTTCCTGTCATGATCTGAACCAGTCTTTCAGGTTAACTTTGGAGTGCCCTGGCCAAGAGGAGGAGTCCATTCAGATGACTGAGGGACCCTTAGAATTTTATTTTGTGTTTACAGCAGTTATCTTTTTTTTTTTGGCCATAGTTTAATGGTCTTTTAATGCTAGTTTTTCTTTACTGTTGGGAAAGGACATATCTAATACTCATTATCACAAACTGAATCACCTGCATTATCATTGCCTAAAAAGATATCTTACCTAAAGACAAGGTCTGATCAGTAGGTTTGTAGCCTACTTTGAGGGACTTTGCACACTAACCCTGAAACCAGCCCAGTTGTCCCACACAAAAGATATTTATGGATTTTTAAATGAACACAGAAATTGACACTCTGTCTTAAAACCTGAAACTTACATTTGTCTTAACTGAGTTCCTTCCTCAGGAAACTGACTCTTGGGCAAAAGACTGAATGAAGCCCACTAGATCACCAATCCAGACAACAAGATGCCTGGCCCCTCATTCATCATGATGGCTTTCTTACCCTCCCTAATTCCTGTTTTCTCACCTTACCAACTCTTCTTCCTTACCCCTCTCTAATTCCTATTCTCCCTCCCTTCCACTATATATAAAACCTCCCAATTTTAGGCGTTTGGGGAGATGGATTTGAGACTTTACCTCCCATTTTTCTTGGCTGCAGCATTCAGTTAAAGCCTTCTTCCCTGGCAATGCTCAGTGACTCGGTGATCGATGTTCTGTGCAGCAAGCACCAGGACCTGACTGAACCCTGGAGGTTTCAGTGACAACCTACATGTGAACCCTGAGCTTCATGTAACCTTGGGGCTGCATTTTCCAGTAGGAAAGCGTTTCTAGATATATTGGCTCTGAGACTTTTCCTAGCTTCCTAGGCACTTGGTCTACTTATATTGGAGCCCAGGAACTGCTGTAATCCATGAACTGTAAATGGAAATTTTTATAAGATGTTCTCAAGTTTTGGTATTATCTGAGGATGAACACCTCTAAGTTTATCTAAAAATTTGGATTATTTCAAGATAGAAGTCCCCTTATTGAGATACTGTCAAACACAAAGCTGATTCATTTCAAACATTTTGGAAGGAACATTAGAATTATGAGAAGTCTATAGCGTGCTTCTCTTATGATGAAGATGATAGGAACTAAGAAAATGAGATGTGGAATGTTTTATATTTTTGACAAGAAGATGAGGCAAAGAGGGTGGTCATAAAAAAAAGATGGTGGTCATAAACAAAGAGGGAGACAGGATTCCTTATACATTTTTAAAGTTGTTGACATTTGTGACTGACCTTAGTGGTTTCTACTTTCAGTTTACCATTGACAAGTTCAGAGTTCTACTTCATGCATCTGAGGATATCCTGAGATTTCCTTGTTGAAGAATTACATTGTTTCTTCTCAAGAAAAACTCCTAGTTCATTTACATGTAACAAGTTCTCATAGGAGACCCTAACCATGATGGTTTGCTTTTGCATCTTTATCTTACTATAGCATTTAATCAGAACTTCTGGGATTTTGGGGGGAGCCTGTTTTACCAAACTTCTCCAAAATCCTCTCTCAACTTTAATTGTTTTTAATCTGCATTAAGCTCATTTTGATGTGTTGCATGTTTTACTTTGCATGACCAGTCTTTGGGCAAGTCATTGCCTTTCTTAAGGCTCCCTTCACCTCCTTGTTTCTAATGGTATAAATAAAGGGATTCAGAAGCGGGGTGAGGATAGTATTTAGCACAGACACCACCTTATTAATCTTAAAGGAGGAGTGTGCTGTGGGTCTTAGGTACATGAACAGAACAGCCCCATATAGCAGGGAGACAACTGTCAGGTGCGAGGCACAGGTAGAGAAGGCCTTCTGGCGGCCTGTGGCTGAAGGAATCCGTAGGATTGTGAACAGAATGTAGATATAAGAAATCATATTAAAGAGGAGTGACCCTGGGATCACAAGGACAGTTGCCAGGACACCCAGGAGTTCCAAAATGCTGGTGTCTATGCAGGCGGCTTTCAAAATGGGTCCAACATCACAGTAGAAATGATTGATAACATTATTGCCACAGAACGGCAACTGGATGAGCAGCATCATCTGACAAAAGACAGTGGTGAAGCCCACCACCCAGGAGCTCAGGACCAGCTGCAGGCAGAGTTTGCTGGTCATGATGGTGGGGTAGCGAAGGGGCTTGCAGATGGCCAGGTAGCGGTCAAAAGACATGATAGTGAGGATCAAGAACTCGGTGGTGCCCAGGAAGAAGTGGAAGAAGGCCTGCAGCAGGCAGCAGGAAATGCAGATTACCGTTCTTGCCACTACAAAGGTTTCTAGCAGTTTGGGGATGACTGTGGTGGTGTACCAGATCTCTAGGAAAGACAAATTACAAAGGAAGAAGTACATTGGAATTTGTAGCCTGGGCACAGCCCACACGATGGCAATAATAAGCCCATTGCCTGTAAGGGTTAATATGTAGATGAGAAGTATTGCTATAAAGAGAGGTGTTTGTAGGCCTTGGATAACAGGAAAGCCTAGGAGGATGAATTCTGTGATTACCGTCCCATTTCTCATGTCCCTTGATACCCTAGAAAGACAAGCAAGAAAGCTCCTGAGAATCTTAGAGCACAGTTGATTATAGTTGGGACAAAAAATAAGGAGGATTCTGACTATGTCAAGTCCTCCCTCATCCACATATAAATACACACTGGCCAATCCTTCTTTACTGATGACTTGGCTGGTTCTTTTGTCAGCAAAACCAGCTTCTAATAGACTTTGAATGTATTGATGAATGCAAAGTATTTTTTCACCCTTATACAACTATGAGAATAATCATGTTAAATGTGGTTGCTTGTTGTCAATTATTCATATGACTATTTTAAATGAATAGTGTGTATAACAACATATGTACATACACATGGCTGTGAGTTCATAAGAAATTAATCCCTGCTCTCAGAGTCTGAAAAAGTGTTACTGATTATATTACAGATACATTTAAGGAAGCCATCATTGTGTGTGGGTGTGAGTGTGTTTATTGAAATAGCCTCAAATCATTGCTGTTATATTAGTGGTGAGATACAAGTTAGATAACAGAACAGGTGTTTTTCTAAAAATCCACTTCCATATTCTAGTTCAGACTCCTTTGTTAAAGGAATCAAAAATAACATTTAAAACTAAATGAATAAAACTGTTTAGGAAGTAGAGAGATATATTCAACTCAAATTCAAAATCTCAGAACGAGCTGAGTCAAAGCCTGTTATATGGAAGCACCTAATAAATGTATATGGGATAAAGATCTGCAGACTCTAATCTTCAAAAGTGAAAGGTTAGCAAATGCTAAGGATAACAAAATTGGAACTCTGAAAAGTACATTTTTGTCAAAACTTTTTTTGTGACTAAATGTCTTTTTATACAAAGTAAAGTATTTCTATTTGTATATGTAAATTCATAGGCTGAGAACATCCTTTCTGTTCTACTAAAATTCAGCAGAAAATAGTAAAACTACTTCCTTTCTTATTGAGGCTAGTCTTCCATATGGGTTTCCTTTGAAATGGGTAAGATAAATTACCGTGAAATGAATTTCACAATTTTCAAAGTGCGTGAGAAACTTAGCATGAAACAGGCAACTTACAGGTCATTGATAGGTTGTTTCATTCTTCCCTCATGTGAGATAACTGTAATTCTCTGAGGGCTTGCTTAGGGAAGAAAAACACTTCCATTTTCTCCCACCTCTTTTCTAGACAAGGAAAAGATTCTTTGTCTACAATGTCGCAAGCTCTAGTGCCTTTCCACAAAACGATGAGAGACAGAGAAGTATTTGAATTTGCACTAATGGCCAATATAACTGGCTGCGAACCTGGTCTCTTTCTATAGGATAGGTATGGAATTATCTTCATTCCCCATGCAGAGAAGAGTGGCAATCTCTATAGCTCAATATCATATTTCCAAGGGCTACACATTCTACCATTTGGAGAATTAGACCTATGAATTCCACAAGTATTTGTTGAGAGCTTACTATGCTTCAAGTCCTGCTAGGCAATTAAAGAGCTTATCAGATAGATAGATAGGCAGATAGATAGATAGATAGATAGATAGATAGATAGATAGATAGATAGATAGATAGGTAGATTAGATAGAGATAGATAGTTAGATACTACATATAGTATAATAATTACAACATGACTCAGTGAGGGAAAGTGTAGAGTTGTGCACAGATTGTTTTAAAAACACTTAGAAGGGACTTTTCACCCATCTTTAGCAGGGGTTAAGGAAGTTTTTCTAAACAAGGAGAGGACTAAGCTGAGTCCTAGAATTCAACAGGAAAAGAAAGTGGAGTAAGGAGAGAGGGGGAATGCATTCCAAACAAGGATTCAGTTTTTGTGAAACAGAACCAGAGCAGAGAATTTCACTTGAGCTGGAGCTGGGAGTCAGACTTGTCCTGGTACTTATGATAAATTAACAGTTAGGACAGTTTACATGAGAGCTTCATGAAGCTTTTGGAGCAAAAAATCTTGAGTCAGGGAGTTTGCAAGTGTGTGTGTGTGTGTGTGTGTGTGAAGTATGGTGTCAGCCATTCTCTGTAACACATGTACATATGGATCTAAGCTTTATGGAGGAAGGGGCTGCAGGTGGTATCTGCATGACCTCTTTTGAGATTCTGGTCACAGACAGCACTGCTGTGGCATCCAGGTGACCACGTGGGGCACATACAGGGGACAGGCATACTCTCTCTGCTTTTGTCAGGAACATGGCTTGGTTTGGTAGCATGAGGGTCCGGGAATAGCAGCAGCAGTGGCAGCAGAAATGATACCAGCAAAAGTGGCAGTGCCTGGCAAGGGGAGTGGTCCTCAGCAGAAGGAATGCTGAGAAGGTAGAAGTGGCAGGAATGAGGAATCAGGCAGTAGCTGTCCTGACAGCTGCATGGACTGGGTTTTGAGCACATGTGAAGTTTTGTGAGATGTGGAGGGAGGTGGGGATGTCTCAAGTTAGCAGGTAAAAGCAATATTCAGAGAAACACGGGAAAGCAGCCCCAGGAACCTAAAGTTATAAAGCTAAGATACTGGATTAAACACTGCCGTCTATATGCCTATTACATTTCAATCCTACACTCTAGACTTTTTTTTTTTTTCCTTTAAAAAAGTCACAATGTATAGGGTCAAATGGATTCGTGCATATCCACCAGGGTCCAAGTCACCAGCTCCTGTTAACTTTACTTCTTACTCACTCTCTAGTGTGTGTCCTTTTTTCCGTCTCTCCTTGGCTCCGGTAAATCATGCTGTCATCTCCCGTCAGATTTTGAACACAGCCTCCTAACAGGACTCCCTGTCTCCTGACTTGCTGTGCTCTTTCCTACCCATGGTTCAAACTGTAGCAAGGGGGACCATTCTAATTCTGACTATGCCACTCCTCAGAACCTTGAAGTTAACATCTCAGACTCCTCAGCGTGACATTTAAGACCACTGATGATCTTGTCTTACCTACCTTTCCAGCATGATTTTCTGCCATGTACCATTTTTCCTTCTGCCTTCCTTCTTCTATGCTCCACACTTACTGAATTACTCAGGTTTAGAGGTTAGCAAACTACAGCCCTGTTTTTGTAAAGTTTCACTAATACATAGCCACACTCATCTGTTTACCTATTGCCTGTGGCTGCTTTTGTGCTATAATGGTGAAGTTTAATAATTGTGACAGTGACCATATGACCCCCAAAGTCTAAAATGTTTACTCTCTGGCCCTTTACAGAAACAGCTGGCTGACTCCAGCTCTAGTTCCCCAATTATGCCTTCTTCTTTCTTGCCTCCCAGTCATTGCCCACGCTGTTCTCTTCACCAGAAGTACTCTTCCTGACTTTCTCCATTATTTGGCTAAGTCTTGTCTGAATTCTAAATTTAAGTTCAGGAGCCACCTCCATGGGAAGCCTTCCTTAACTTACCATCTCTAGTCCAGTTAAGGTGCTGCTCCTACACACTTTCCTAATGCCCTGTGCATATCTATACCTGAATACTTTGTAGAATGGTGTTCATTGTTTGCTTAGCTTCTGCTATAGACTCTAAGCCATTTACAGGCAGCAATAGTATCTGCAGGGCTAAAGCATAGGGCTTGACACAAAATAAGCTCTCAAAATATATTTTCTAAATGATTATATAAATGGATAGCTTGATGACACTCTATCCCCAGTTACCTAGAAGTTTATGGAAACTGACACATGCACATGTTTATAGATGTCACCGTTTCCTGTATTTCAGATGCTCAAGTCCTATCATGACAGGAACTGTTTGCTAAATAATTTGTCTCCAAGTTTGCTGCTGCTTCCAGCTTTTTCTGATGTGAGTTTTGCTGCGTGAAAACCTTTCTGCTCCATCTTTCCCTAATCAGGGATATGCTGGTATTTTGTTTCGTTTTTACGGTGTTCTAGTTCTTTTCCCAGCTTCTTCAGGCTGCCTGAGTACGGATAACTTTCTTAACTCATTTAATGCTCAATAGCTTGAAATTGTATTGAGTCATTTTTTTCTGAGTTTTGTGGTGCAATAAAGAATCCCACATTTTCTAAAACTTTTTATAGTTTTAGAAGAAGACAAAAAGAAGAGAAGTATTAACATACTTTCTTCCCTGGATAAGAGCAAAATGTTCCAAGTCTTGTTTGTTTATTTATTTGTTTGTTTTAAAATTGTTGATGAAGTCCAATTTCAATTTTCAAGACTTTGATTATGGAATAAATTTGAATATGCCCAGTGGTTAGAACTCTAAAACAGAAACATTAAGCACATATAGAATAAGATTCACAAAGAGAAATAAACCAAGATTAATCACTCAGGGGACTTGTGCTAAGAACCAATTTGAAATTCATTTCAAGGACTGATGGTTCTAGGTAAGATGTGGTGAATAAAGACTACTTTTCATTGAGGAAGATCCAAGTCCAGGTCATTGTGATGACTTTTCTGCGTGATACCAAAATTGATTTATTAGGATTTGCTTTAAGACTTCAAGGGGTCAAGTCTAGCCATATCAATTCATTTTAGAGAAAAGCAAAGCTTTTTCCAAAATAGTACTCTTTCTCCGTGACAAAGCAATACTTACAGCACTACTGATTTCCAGGAAAACACTTCCAGCCTCAAGGTATGTCCTTGTCCACAGTAGACTGACAGAAAAGGAGAGTTGGGTTATAAAGGCAGCACAATTGGAAGAGAAAAGTTTTCTCTTTTTTTCTGCATAGAAAATGAATCTCTTTTTCTAGACTTTAATGCAAGTGTCCTTATGCATTACTGAATTCTATTCATAAAGCTTTCATGACATGGCAAGGTTTCTTCAGCATTTAGGAGAATGGTATTGAGAGTGATTAATTCTTCTGTTCATGCTAGGTCAGGATACCTTCTCTGAAAATAACAGTTTGTTAACGTGGAACATTTTCACAGGTTCCTGTGAGACATCAATCTCCATGGATTTGCTCCAGAGAGTCCCAGGAGACAGGGAAGTTCTCACTAAAAGTTTATTCATAAGTCAAGCTGAAGAATTTGTAGTTTTCTAAATTCTAGTTGGTACCAATCATTCCTGCATTCCTGAGGTAATTAACCAAAGTCTGAGAATCTTTTAATTTTATAAGTTTTTAGATCTTGGATTTCTCAGTTCTCCAAGAGGGAAAATTATTGACATCTCAATAAATAATAAATAAATGGGGTGCTTTAATGAACTGAATTGAACCAAAGGTAGTCAGTTTGGTTAATATAAAAATGGCCATGTATTTAGAAACGTGAGAGTGAACAGAATAGAAATTGCATTCAGTTTTCTTGTGAACTATCTTATGGGGATAAATGAAAAGACAGGGGCCTAAAGTATTGAGGGTCATATAGAGAGTTCATGGATATTGCATGTATAACTAATTATTGGAGAAGGCTCTCTGCAAAACAGGAACGTAAGAGTTGGAATTGTAACTTGAAAATCAACTCTAATGAGGATAATTTAAGTAGAAATAAAACACACTCATTTTTAAGTATACAGTTTGAAGAGTTTTGATAGATGTATGCACACATGTAATCACTTCAATTAAGATACAGAATTTTCTTAGCACTCTGAAAAAGTAATTTCGTGCTCATTTGCAGTTCTATCTCAGTACTCTCTCTCCCACCCCAACAACCACTGTCTGATTTCTATGTCTGTAGATTAGTGTCACCTATTGTGTGATTTTTATATAAATGGAATCATAAGGTATGTGTATTCTTTTGTGTCAGGGTGCTTTCACTTAGCAAAATGTTTTTGAGATTCATCCACATTGTTAAGTATAAAAAGCTAATTCCTTTAAAGTGCTGAGTTTCAGGGTGCCATGGCTCATGCCTATAATCCCAGTTCTTTGTGAGGCCTAGGGGGTTGGATTACTTGAGCCCAGAAGTTCAAGACCAGCCTGGGCAACATGGTGAAACCGAGTTTTGACAAAGAATAAAAAATTAGCTGGGCATGGTGGCATGTACCTGTAGTCTCAGCTACTTGGGAGGCCAAGGTGGGAGGATTGCTTGAGCCCAAGAGGTTGAAGCTGCAGTGAGTCATGATCATGCCAGTGCTCTCCAGCCTAGGAAACAGAGTGAGACTCTGTCTCAAAAAAAAAAAAAAAAGTGCTGAGTTTCCATTGTATGAATATACACATCTTATTCATTCATATGCTAGTCAATGAGCATTTGGGTTGTTTTAGATTTTACTGCTATGCATAAAGTTGTGGTGAACACTCATGTAGGAATATTTCGTGGGTGTCTATTTTTATTTACTTTAGGTACATGACTAAAAGTGAAATTCCTGAGAAACAGCCCACCTGTTTTCCAATGAGGTTGTACCATTTCACAGGCGCATCAACTATGTGAGAGTTCTAGTTGTTCCACATTTTCACCAACATTTGCTGTTGTCAGTTTAAAAAAATTAGATATGATAGTAGGGGTTGGATTTTCTCATTCTTAATTTAATTTGCATTTCCCTGATGACCAGTGATGTTGAACACATTTTCATATGTTTATTAACAGCTTCTGTATCATTTTTGTGAAGTTAATTTAAATATTTTACCCATTTAAAATCAGATAATTTTTGTTTTTTATTATTTAGTCATACAATTTCTTTATTCTAAGGCAGGGCTTGCACCTGTAATCCTAGCATTTTGGGAGGCTTAGGTGGAGGATTGCTTGAGACCAGGAGTTCAAGACCATCCTGGGCAACATAGTGAGACATTGTCACTACAAAATATTAAAAAGTAGCTGGGTATGGTGGTGCGCACCTGTCATCCTAGCAACTTGGGAGGCTGAGGCAGGAGGATTGCTTGAGCCCAGAAGTTTGAGGCTGCAGTGAGCCGTGGTTGTACCACTGCACTTCAGCCTGTGCAACAGAGCGAGACTGTCTCTTTAAAAAAAGTTCTTGGCTGAGCGCGAGCGCCGTGGCTCACGCCTGTAATCCCAGCACTTTGGGAGGCCGAGGCGGGTGTATCACGAGGTCAGGAGATCGAGACCACCCTGGCTAACACGATGAAACCCTGTCTCTACTAAAAATATAAAAAAATTAGCCAGGTGTGGTGGCAAGTACCTGTAGTCCCAGCTACTCGGGAGGCTGATGCGGGAGAATGGCGTGAACCCGGGAGGCGGAGGTTCCAGTGAGCTGAGATCACACCACTGCACTCCAGCCTGGGCAACAGAGCAAGGCTCCGTCAAAAAAAAAAAAAAAAAAAAGAGAAAGTTCTTTATTGTAGACACAAGTCCTTTATCAGATAAAAAATGAAAATGGAAATTATTTTCTCCCAGTCAGTGGCTTACTATTGATTTTCTTTGTAATATATTTTGATGTACAGAGGTTTTTAATTTTTAAATCTAAGTTATCATTTTTTGTTTTTATGGTTTATGTTTTTGCATTCCATGTAAGAAATCTTTGCATACTCCAAAATTGCAAAGATTTTCTTCTGTTTTCTTTGAGATATTTAAGTGTATGATTCATTTTGAGTAAATTTTTATATGATATGAGGTAGTGATTGAAGTTCACTTTTCCTATTGACTAATCATTGTAGTACCATTTAGTAAAAGATTATCCCTTTTCTTCTTGAATTGACTTTATGCTTCTATAAAATATAAATTGATTATATGTATATGAGTATATTTTCAGACTCTTCTTCCATTGATCATCTATTCTTGTTTCAATACCACAATGTCTTGGTAAGTCTTGAAATTAATAGTGTAAATTCTCTAACTTGTTCTTTTTCAGGATTGTATTGGTCATTTTTGTTCCTATGCATTTCCATATAAATTGAAAATGACTTCTCATTTTCTACAAAGAAACCTGCTGAAATTTTGAATGGGATTTTTATTGAATCAATCATGGGGACATTGCGATGTTAATTTCTTTAATTTCTCCCAATAATGCTTTACAGTTTCCTAGTTTTGAATATTTTGTTAATTATTGTATTAATCTGTTTTCACACTGCTATAAAGAAATACCTAAGACTGGGTAATGTATAAACAAAAGAGGTTTAATTGAATCAAAGTTCTGAATGGCTGGAGGGGCCTCAGGAAATTTACAACCATGGCAGAAGGCAAAGGAGAAGCAGGCAACTTCTTCACAAGGTGGCAGGAGAGAGAGCACAGGAGGACCTGCCAAACACTTATAAAATCATCAGATCTCTTGAGACCTCCCTCACTATCACCAGAACAGCATGGGGGAAACCACCCCCATGATCCAGTTACCTCTTCCCGGGTCCATTGGATCCCCCATGATCCAATCCCCTTGCCATATGGGGATTATGGGGATTACAGTTGGAGATGAGATTTGGGTGGGGACCCAGAGCCAAACCTTATCAATTATCCTTCAGTATTTTATTTTTTATGCTAATGTAAATCACATTTTCAAAAAATTTAATTCTCCAATATTTTGTTGCTACTATATGTTGTCAATATTTAGTGCTAGCGTAGAACCACAGCATTTTTCATAAGACTTTTATCCTGCTATCTCGTTAAATTTACTCATAGGATTTTCTATTAATATGGTCATGTCAGTGAATAAAGACACCATGTTGAATAGAAGTAGTGAGTGCAGAAATGCTTGCCTTGTTTCTAATATTAGGAAATAGGTTAAGTCTTTGCCTATTAAACATGTTAGCTGTAAAGTTTCTATAGGTGCTCTTTATCTGGTTGAGAAATCATCTTTCTCTTGAATTGAGAAGTGTTTCTTCCCAGACCCCTCTTCTTTTCTTTCCACAGGACTTTGTGTAAGAATTTTATTATTCCTTCCTTAAATATTTGGAACAAATTAATCAGAATAAAACAACTTAAGGGTCTGGAGTATCCTTTGTAGGAGAGTTTCAAATTGAGAATTCTATTTTTAATAGACAAAACTTTATAGACAAAGTTTTCTGAAGATTTTATTTTACTTCCTGAATCTGTTTTCATAATGTTTGCTTTTCAAAGGATTTGTTCACTTTATCTAAATTGTCAAATTCATTGGCATTAGATCTTTAATAATAGTCCCCTTACTATCCTATTAATATCTGTAGTGATGTCCCCTTTTTTATCTTTATTTCAGCTGCTTCAGCTTCCTTGAATTCTCAACCCGTCTCTTCCAAATAGTGAAAATGCTGTGCCCTGCTTGGGTTTGCCCTCCTTCCAAACAAGTGTCTAATAGACACTTCCAGGTAGAGAGGTTGGGTTATCTTTAAGCTCAACTAACTTGTTTTTCTTCTCTCAGGGATTACTGTCCTTGGCTTCTTGTTGTTCAGTATATGAAAACAGCTGTTTCATATGTTTTGTCTAGTTTTTAAAAGTGTTTATAGTGTGAGGGTTAGTTCATTAGAATTACTTTGTTATACCTGGTTAGTGAATTCTTCCAAAATATTAGAATAAAAATTTGAAAGTGTAGACCCCAAAAGATGTTTTATTCAGAATTGGAGAGACTCGAGATAGTTCAAAACCAAGAAGGCAACATGAGAAGTGAAGAAGATGGTGATCTTAGAGAAGTTTCCTATAGCAGAAGTTAAAGATGAATCACATATTCTAGTTATGTGTGTAGTTATTAGTGTGAGTTTTATTGCTAGTGTTATTGATATTATTTTGTTGTCATCTCTTGGAACACTCTCAATCAAATATTCTGTCTTTTTTTTTTTTTTTTTTTTTTTTGTAAACTGCACCTTTCTTCTTCTGACCAAATTGTCCCCTTTCTCTTCCTATTGAAGAAGGTATGGTTCTCTATCTTAAAAACCAACTAAAACAAAACTCTGATCCAAGCTGTCTTGGATTTATTTTAAAGCAAAATTTCTTAGGTAGTATGTAATTTACGTATTTCTTATATTATTTCTTTGACCATCTTTAGTTCCCTGAGATTTGGTTCTTATTTCATAATTTTACTGAATCTACATGCCTAAGAACATACTTAAATTTTCTTCTCGTTTTTCAAAATCAAAGGGATTTTTGTGTTCATTTCTATCAACCTATAATAGTCCACACTGCTGACTACCTCCTTTTTGGAGGTCTCTTTTCTCTTTCTTTTATAACATTTCACTCTATTACCTTTGTCTTCATCTTCTTCTCTTTATTTTATATTCCTGGAGGTGGGGATCTCAGTTTTTGTTAACTTATTCTTTCTTTTGTATAAGGGCTATTGTTGGGCTAGCCAGCCCCAATAATGACCAAAATATACTCAATTAGGTATCATGTTTAAATGAGAATCCTATTTAATGTGTAGAATAAAATTATAGCACCCTACTGAACTCATTTATACGTTTTGATTAGATAATCCTTTTGTCATAATATTGAGCTAACTTTCACCTATTTTGTAATATTTGAATATTTAAATATAATTGCTAGATCATATATTTTGATGTAGTTCAGGCCCAGGAGTTTCAACAGAAAATAACTTAAAGCCCATTCATAATTAGAGCATTTATAAACATATTTGGAAATTGAGGTAGTCCCTGAATGAAGTGACTTATAGGGAAGCACTCTGGAAGCTGAGAGAAAAATCATATGTGAGAAATCTGGTAAGGTACGTGATATGGTTTGGAACTGTGTCCCCACTCAAATCTCATGTTGAATTGTAATTCTTAGTGTTGAAGGAGGGGCCTGGTGGGAGGTGACTGAATCATGGGGGTGGACTTCCCTGGTGCTGTTCTTGTGATAGTGAGTGAGTTCTCATGAGATATGGTTGTTTAAAAGTGGGTAGTACTGGCCAGGCACGGCGGCTCATGACTGTAATCCCAGCACTTTGGGAGGCCAAG
>NW_012107241.1:344747-352523 GCF_000951045.1 Mandrillus leucophaeus
AAAAAAAAAAAAAAAAAGGAGTGTGTGTGTGTGTGTGTGTGTGTGTAGTACCTCCCCCATCTCTCTCTTCCTCCTGCTCTGGTCACGTAAGATGTGCCTCCTTCCTCTTCTCCTTACGCCATGATTGTAAGTTTCCTGAGGCCTTCCCTGTACTGCCTGCAGAACCGTGAGCCAACTAGACTTCTTTTGTTTATAAATTACACAGTCTCAGATAGTTCTTTGTAGTAGTGCAAGAATAGACTAATA
The DNA here is from genome assembly GCF_000951045.1 of Mandrillus leucophaeus. NCBI lineage: Eukaryota > Metazoa > Chordata > Mammalia > Primates > Cercopithecidae > Mandrillus > Mandrillus leucophaeus. The sequence goes on from NW_012107241.1 coordinate 344,994, forward strand.
CAGTAGGTGTGGTTTAGCAGCCTGGGCTTACCTTCAGAGGAGACAGAGATGTTCCAGGTCCAGTGTGAGGCTGCGCTTGTCCACTCTCCTGACCCACGAATCTTCCTTCTATTCTCCTGTGAAGTGCTTGTATGTTCTGGGACTAAAAGAAAACCATGGTAACCATTGGAAGAACTTCATCATTAGGGAATCAAACAGCCCTAGGAACTATTTTAAGACTACCTTTATAGCTCATCAGGCTGACTCATCTGGACATCATGATCAGAAGCAGGACTGGCAAGTATCTAGCAATATCAATATGTCCTCGCAAATGCTGGAGTATGTGGTCTATAGACAAATAAAAATAAAAAGTAAAATGCTTAATTGTTAAAAATTAAGATAGAGACTTCTCCCTTGTCTCTCTTCTTAAAACATTAACTTTAGGAAATTCATAATTATAACTTTTTTCTTTCTTTGAAATGTGTATAAATCTTTTTAGAAGTGAGATTTTTTTTTTTTGGCCAGCTTTATGACCCAGAAATGTCTTTCTCAAGGACCTAGGAGTTGTCTCTTGGAAATGTAAACATCGAGGGAGATAGTTTCCTTTTCTCCCAGTTTCCATGGGAAGGTAGAAGCCTAACTTCAGAGGTACCTTGCTTCAGGTTGTAGAACTACTTCCTATCATAAAGATAAGATAAGATAAGTCTATTTTTCCTTTGTATAAAGCCAATTAGGTAACATGGATGATCACCCCAATTACCAGGTGAGTCTAGGATGAACTATGTGTGACAGATGGTGCTGTCAAGTCCTCTTATTCTTTATCTGGAAAACCTGTAAGTAATGAGTTATGTCTGCGTGACTATATAAAAGAGTAATTTTTTTTCCTGTCTCTGAACTCTTTTAGCAGATTGCTTGTGATGTGCATCACAGTTTGGTTTATTGCTTATTCAATAATAAAATTGTTTTATTTCTCTACTACCATTGTGGAAAGGTTTTCTGGGCTGGGATATTTTATTTTAAATTGTATTTCCTCAACAGTGGGTAATGGAAGACGTATTAGTCAGAGTTCTCAGGGAAACAGAACCAAATATGTATATATATTGGTTCTGTTCATATATATAAATGTATATATGAATGAAGTGGCTTACATGATGATTATGCAGATCTAGAAGTCCCAGTATCTGCTGTCTATAAGCTGGAGAACCAGAAAAGCTGGCTTTGTAATTCATTTCCATCCTGAAGGCTTGAGAAACAAAGAAGCTGATGGTATAGGTGCCAGTCTGAGTCCAGAGGGCCAAGAAGCAGGAGCATCAATGTCCAAGGGCGGGAGAAGGTGGATGGGTATGCCAGCTCAAGCAGCAACAAACTAACTCTTCTTCTGCCTTTTTGTTCTATTCAGGCTCTCAACAAATTAGATGATAATGCTCATCTGCATTAGTGAGGATGATCTTTATTCAGCAATGTTTATAGCTTATTTTAGCTTTTTAAATTGCATTTTGTTATAATTTCCCCCCTCATTTAAAATACATATTTATTTTTGTACCTAACATGTATTGGAATTTATTTTTATTTTCTCTAAAGATGATCTCCCCAAATATGTATGCTTTAGCCACCACATGTCTGGATCCACATACAAACCAGAAAGATTAAACCATAGGCTACCAGAAAAATAATTCGTATTAGATTTTCTCAGAGTGGGCAGCCATCGGCGAGTAAAAATACGCTCTTCCTGACACTCCAAATGTGAAATGCCATCTTTTATTTTAGAACTCAGGTGCTTATACTAACTGGTTAGTTTTCTAAATTCTGAAAAAACTGATTAAGTACAGAAAAGAGAAATGATATATAGAATCAGAACTCAGTTGGGAAATTTCCCAGTATCCTTTGAAAAGTCTGGTCAGATTATCATTACATTTACAGATTTAGAGCATTATTCCAATGTGTTAATTTTCTGCAGTGCAATGTTTCAACTGAGATTATAAATTCAGGTATAAAATTTGTGGTTGACCCAAATCAGGAGGAAGTATGATTTTCTCAAAGTAATAATAATAATAAAGAAAGCAATCAACACAAATATTTGCACAGTGCTCACTGTATGCCAGATGCTACTCTAAGTGCTGTAACAAATATTAAGTCTTTGTAATTTTTATGACTGCACTGTGAAGCTGTTACTATTGTTATTATACTTTTATAGATGAGAAAACTGAGATATAGAATAGTAAATTAACTTGACTAAGGTCATACAACTAGTAAATGACATATTTAAACCCAGAAAGCAGAGTTTGGATTTAAGCAAATAGCATTTATAGAATAGGAGGAAGTACAAAAGAAAGTTTTGTACTTGACATTTTGTACCAGAAGTGGTACTGTGACATCAAAGGAAATGTCAGGCCCAAATGTATACCTGGCTTTTGCATGCTGTATTAGTCCATTCTCACACTGCTATAAAGAAATACCTGAGACTGGGCAATTTATAAAGAAAAGAGGTTTAATTGACTCACAGTTCCACATGGCTGGGGAAGCCTCAGGAAACTTACAATCATGGCAGAAGGTGAAGGGGAAGCAGGCACCTTCTTCACAAGTTGGCAGGAGGGAGAGAGCGCATAAGGGGAAACTGCCACTTTTAAACTATCAGGTCTCATGAGAACTCCCTTACTATCATGAGAACAGCATGGAGGAAACTGCCCCCGTGATCCAATCGCCTCCCATCAGGTCCCTCCCTCTACATGTGGGGATTATAATTCAAGATGAGGTTTGGGTGGGAACACAGAGCCAAAACATATCACATGCCTCTTTGAATAGATAGATTATCCTGTTCAGACACATTTCTCCTTCTCATTCCCATGACTGAAACTGCCCTGCAGCAGAAGATACACAGCCCCTAAATTCAAGTGGTCCAATTTCTAGCCTCAGTCAATTCTAACATTGTTTTCTTGCTTGGATCCTGAGGCCCGTTTTTTTCTTCACTTGTCAAACTTTCACCAACCCAAATTTATAGGTGTAATTACTGGGCTTCTCCTAGATCCCCTCCCAGAGTTGGAATTTGATCCAACAACACCCTGGTAGCTGAAATCTTTCCTACTGGTTGATTAGCTGCTGGATGTTGATTGCTGATTTCTGTAGTCCTGTGTGTCACCTGCCTTGGATTCTATATTATGGCCTGTTCTCATTGGTTGAAGTTTTCTGTTGTTCTATCTGTCATTCTTTCAAAAGGTATTGTCTTAGTCAGTTTGGGCTGCTGTAACAGAATACCATAAACTGGATAGCTTATAAACTACACAATACATTTTTCACATTTCTGCAATCTGGAAATTCCAAGATCAAAGAGCTGGCAGATGCAGTGTCTGGTGAGGGCTGGCTTCCTGATTCATAGATCACCGTCATTTCACTGTTGGGAGGGGCTAGTTAGCTGAGTTCTCTCTTTGTAAAAAATATTTTTTTTATTGACAAATAATAATTGTACATATTCATGGGGTACATAGTGATGTTCCACTACATATAATATATAGTGATCAGATCAGAATAATTAGCACAACCAGCATCTCAAGCATTTTTATCATTTCTTTGTGTTGGGAACATGCAGTATCCTCCTCCTAGTTGTTTGAAACGATATAATACATTATTGTCAGCTATATTCTGAGGTCTTTTATAAGGACACTGATTGGGATCTTGAGGATGGAACCCTGATGGCCTAATCACCTCCCAGAAACTCTCCCTCCTAATACCATCATCTTGGAGGTCAGATTTCAACATGAATTTTGACTGGACATAGACATTTATTCCATTGCAGCTATGTTTATTGTCAAATTGAAGTTTCTCTTAGTCTTTCTCCTGTAAATAACCACAAACCACCTCTATGTCCTTGGGCCTGGCAGAGAATGTAAATAAGGTAAATATGAGCAATCACACATGTATTAAAAAGGGGAAGTCACATAAATCCACACCAGTTAGAAAATATGTTCCCACATTTGTACAGTGCTTTTGATTCTTCATTTGCCAACTTATGTAACTCTGGTTAATTTCACCACTTTGTGAGGTAAACAAGGTCCTAAGTGAATATTTTTGTAAGGTAGAAATTGTAGGGGTCAAGGGCAAACTTTCTCTTTGCCTTTTACTGAAGGTCACTGTGAAGAGGCAAATTAATGGGAGAAAAGGCATACTCATTTGTTAACGTATACACAAGAGCTTTCAGAATTTATTATTTATTTATTTATTGAGATAGGGTCTCATTCTGCCACCCATGCTGAAGTTCAGTGGCATAATCACAGCTCACTGCAGCCTCAATCTCCTGGGCTCAAGCAATCCTCCTGCTTCAGCCTCCCAAAGTCCTAAAATTATAGGCATAAGCTACCCAAAATCACCAAAATTTTTTCCAGACCAAAATCACCCATTTTTATGCTTAGGTTCAACCAAGTATGCAGAACTGTGTAGAAATGACTGGACAAAAATGGTCTGATCTAATGCTAATAGACTGAGTGGGGAAACCCAGCAAGGCCTGTCCATCTACATTCTTCTTGGTCCCTCTGAGCAGCATTTCTTCTTTCTGGAATGGGCAGGACACTCTCTGGAATGGTGTCTTATGACCTTAGTCAAACAAAGCAGGTCAGATAATTTTTTTTTTTTTTTTTAGACAGTCTCATTCTGTCACCCAGGCTAGAGTGCAATGGTGTGATCTCAGCTCACTGCAACCTCCAACTGCCAGGTTCAAGAGATTCTTATGCTTCAGTCTCCCAAGTAGCTAGGATTACAGGCATGTGCCACCATCCTGGTGAATTTTTATATTTTTAGTAGAAATGGGGTTCTGCCATGTTGGCCAGGCTGGTCTCAAATTCCTGGCCTCTAGTGTTCCACCCTCCTTGGCCTCCCAAAGTGCTGGGATTACAGGAGTGAGCCACTGCGCCTGGCCCAGATAATTTTTTTATGGCCAGTTTTTACATAGAAAGTTGGAAAGAAAATTGGAATAATATTTTTAGGTGTTATATCTGGCTTTGGGGAGAAGGGGTTGTGGTTTCTATGACCTGCCTTAGGGAAGAGCAATTCTAGTTTCTGTGGCTAGCCTTGGGAAAGAATGGTACTACACAATAGGAGGTTCAGAGAAAAAACTTTTGCTTCTGAGGCCTTCATTTTGGTGTATCATTTTCTTTTTCTTTTCTTTTCTTTCTTTTTTAATAGATGAAGTCCCACTCTATTTCTTAGGCTGGTCTTGAACTCCTGAGCTCAAATGATCCTCCTGCCATGGCCTCTCAAGGTGCTAGGATTACAGATGTGAGCCACCGTGCACAGCCTGGAATATTATTTTCTGAGTACCAATAAAATCTACTCTAATTCCATGATATGTAAATGTTAGACTTAGTAATCTCTTCATTTTTTTTTGTACTGAATCATCACTTTCTATTGTTTTGAGTTTGCTTGTGCTATAAGTTAGGTACAAGCTCTTGGTCAGTCTCAGGGTAAATGGTAGGAGGCTGAATCCAAGGCTATCATGGCCAAGGGAACCATTGTTTCTTATTACAAAATTATATCCAGGGAATGCCTTACATGAAGTCAGATGATGAAATGTGTATGTGGTAGGAATTTAGCAATAGCAAGGTAATCACTTGTATTAGTCTGTTTTCATGCTGCTAATAAAGACATACCAAGACTGGTCAATTTATGGAAAAAAAAAAAAAAAAAGAGGCTTAACTGAACTTAACAGTTCCATGTGGCTGGGAAAGCCTCACAATCATGGTGGAAGGCAAGGAGGAGCATGTCACATCTTATATGAATGGCAGCAGGCAAAGAAAGTTTGTGCAGGAAAAATCCCCTTTATAATAACCATCAGATCTCATGAGACTTTTTCACTATCACAAGAACAGCACAGGAAAGACCTGCTCCCGTGCTTCAGTTACCTCCCACTGGGTCCAACCCACAACACAGGGGAATTCAAGATGAGATTTGGGTGCGGACACAGCCAAACCATACCATCTCTTGACCAAAATTATCCCACTTCCACCTGTGTTATGTACTTGAAAATGCATCATTCTAAAGTGATTATGTTTGGCCTTAGATTATTCTGAGTCTTCGGTAGTTCACCTTTGAAATGCAAACATCCAAGTGGGTAGGGAAACAAAGTTGTTCTGATCAAACATATTAATGAGGATATTATCTGTTTGCTAAGAAAAATAGGCAAGTGGAATTGATGACAGTGGAGAGAAAACCAGGAACGTAAAAAAGGGACCCAAAAGTGATAGGAACATAAACTTCAAATCGTTTTAAAAATGGGGGGAAATTTTTGAGGATCTACTCCAAGATACACTATTTTTGATGTAATATTTTATTAGATATGTAAGTAAACTGGGATTTGGCTCTTGCTTCCTAGAGAATCAAGATGTAAGCAGGGGTAGGGAAGTTCAAACTTTCCCTCTGAAGTTTTGATAATTTGAGTCTATAAAACAAATAGGCAGATCGACAAGAGAAAAAGCAGGTATGCATTGGAGCCACACAAAACATGAGACTCAAAAACGGGCTAGATGTCAGAAGTTTTTATACCATATAGAAAGGAATAGAGGTTTGAAGCTTCTGGCGGGTGGTGGTGACAGGCTATATGAGGGCCAGGGGAGGAAATGCATGGTGAGCAAAGGCTGTCTTCTTATGCGGATGAAGCCTCACAGGTAACTGCTCTCAGAAAGATTAGCTGGTAACCTGTGGTGAAAGTTTCTCTGTCAGACTTTTAAAGTATCAGATCTCAGTCTCCTTTTCCTATGAGCTAATCTTTTCTAGATCAGGATAAGGCAGATAAGGGAGTCTCAGAGAAAGCTCGTTTGCATCTGTTGTTTGCTTCACTAATGTAGCTTTTCTCTACAGATGCAAATCTTCCCTATGAAAGCACAGCTGTTTGGAGCTATTTGTATGTCTGCAGCTTCTCTGAATAGGCCAAAGAAGCATATTTTGGGTGGCATATTTTGGTTTTCCATACAGATAAACTTCTTTCCTTCTCTTAGCCTCAGGGGCAATGTTTAAACATTATTAATATAAAATTTCCTATACATAATACATTTATTTTTACTTCATTGTTTAGCTATGGTACATGATATACACCCTGCTTGAAATGTTTTTCCTCTTTATCAAGCCATGCTTCATTCCTACCTGCAGAGTCTACTCAATATTCATTTTCTTCACAAACATTTTCCAGCTAAACTATTTGCATATTAGTCTTCATGACTGAATACATAGATAGACAGATCTTTTAAGCCAAGTATTCCATGTGGTTGCAACCCTGGACCAACAGAGGGCTATGATAATGGGCTCTAAAAGCAATCATTCTTCAGTGCAGTAAAAATCTGCTCCACAGGATCTTAAGCCCCCTTTACAATCCTACTGGAGAGCTTTCAAGAAAGTAAACATCTGATAAGTAGATTGCAAAAATTTTCTCCCATTCTATAGGTTGCCTATTCACTCTGATGGTAGTTTTTTTTGCGGTGCAGAAGCTCTTTAGTTTAATGAGATCCCATTTGTCAATTTTGGCTTTTGTTGCCGTTGCTTTTGGTGTTTTAGACATGAAGTCCTTGCCCA
>NW_012107241.1:356903-365065 GCF_000951045.1 Mandrillus leucophaeus
CCACTCCAGACCCTGTTTGCCTGGGTGTCAGCAGCAGAGGCTGCAGAAGATAGAATACTGCTGAACAGCGAGTGTACCTGTCTGATTCTTGCTTTGGAAGCTTCCTCTCAGGGGGGTACTCCACCGTGTGAGGTGTGGGGTGTCGGTCTGCCCCTAATGGAGGATGTCTCCCAGTTAGGCTACTCAGGGGTCAGGGACCCACTTGAGCAGGCCGTCTGTCCATTCTCAGATCTCAACCTCCGTGTTGGGAGATCCACTGCTCTCTTCAAAGCTGTCAGACAGAGTCCCTTGCGTCTGCAGAGGTTTCTGCTGCTTTGTTGTTGTTGTTGTTGTTTAGCTATGCCCTGTCCCCAGAGGTGGAGTCTACAGAGACTGGCAGGCCTCCTCAAGATTATTTCCTATACAAAATTATCTCTCTTTACTTTTTCTTACCAAAAAATGCTTCTTTATTTCTATAACTTTCTTTACATATCTTTTATTTTCTGATTCCTTTTACCTTATTTTATACATAATCTTTAAATAAGCTTTGAATTAGACAAAAATTTTCACCATTTTAAAAAGGATATATTCATTATTTTATTTTAAATGTTTACCTAGATTATTTATGAAAATTGTAATAGTCATCATTTAAAGTTATGGAACCATCATTGCCAAATTATAACTGAGACAATGAAAAAAAAATATGACCTAACTGACTCCATCTTGCTTTTAACCTCCAAACTGTCCTTCTTCATTCCTGAATGTAGGCTGAACTAACTTTGGGAAGAACACAGTTTATAGTTTAAGCTTTGAAACAAAGATGATAACAGTCCTTTCCCAAAACAATCTCCTTAATACCTATGGACTAGATTGCCTAAAGCCACAGGATTAGAAGTTATGGTAATTTTACTAAATTCACGATGCAGTTATTTTCTTTAAACCAATATAAATGTCTTATTTATTATAAATTACACAAGCAAAGATCATTCTGTTTTGGGCTGGGTTTAGTTTTGAAACCACTGTGCCAAATTATGGCATCTTATAATATTTGGCATGGATAAGTATGAAATTGCTTGATTAACAAATGCAAACGAAGAGGTATGCTGGCAATTCTTAAGCCATTTCTAATATTACTTTACCAATAATTTTAAAGCTAGCTTATTTATTAAAGATTTTACTTAAGTTATGTAACTTGAAAAAACATTTGACTAGGCTTCTCTTTTTTCTTGACAAAGTATTGTTTTAAATTCTTTTATTTTCTGAAGCTGATTAATTAGAGCTCTTTTATATAGTTTCAGTAGTGAAACTGTGTACACAACACATAAATACATAGACGTATTAGACATGCCAGTAGAAGTATATCTTATAGATTCATAAAAAAGCTTTTTTTTTCTATCTTTCCCAGATTCTTAATAACCTGTTTCACAACCCTAGGCAGTAGTCAGATAAATAACCTTAAATTAACATGTCAAAGGAAACAACTCAGGTGAAATTCAAATAGCAAAATTTATATCATAAGGTATGGAGAAGAAAAGCGTGGTGTGCTAGAGAGAGATTAAAGATGGATGCCAAATGAAACATAAAATTATAAAAATCTATCATAGGATTACATAAGGAGACCAATTTTATTTAGATTGGGATTACCTGTCTTTTAACTGGATTTCTGAGCTCTGGGAAGAGCCCACACTGAATCCTGGGTTTCCCAAAAGGGAGAATTATGAGGTTAGGCCACAGGATGTTTTTACAGAGCACTTAAAAAAAATTTTTTTTTAACAAAGACTTTTCTAAGTGTCCAAACTACACTCTTCTTTAAAAACCCAAGAACAACCTCTGTTGCAATAACTATTTTATTCAATAAATCAGGTAATGCAATACAAAAGCAAGCAGTTTAAGGTATAAGATAAACTTGTCTGTTTACACTCTTGAGGTTCCCTAAGGAAAAACAGGTTTCTCTCCCAAAAGGAGTCTGGTGCCTTCTCCATTTTCTTTAAGGAACTCCACCTATTATAAACTATTTTAGGTCCCTTATGCAGCAGAGGGTGCAAGAGAAGGGAGAGACAGCAGAAGCGAGTAAAGAAAAGAGAATTCAGTCAACTAAGAAGAAAAGAAACTTTTGCTCAAAAAAAAGGAGTAGGTCTTAGGAGAGAAAAATAAAAACAAAAATATGAAGGCTTTTAAAATACAAACATACACATGCACACACACAAACACATCTTGGATGTTAGCTTTCAATTAAAATGACTTTAACCATTGAGATCCTTTAAAAAATCTTTTAAAATCTCATTACCATATTTCAGCTAGGACAAATTGCTGCTTTTTCAGAAGTACAGCCATTGCTCTTTCAGTTTGGCCTGGTTAGCAAAAGGTGACCTTGTTATATAAATACTATGTTAAATAAATAAAGTAGTCAAAATAAAAAATCTTTCCTCTTTTTTTTTTCTTTTGTTGGCCATTTTTCTCCCCTCACCACACCACTTGTGTGTGTGTGTGTGTGTGTGTGTGTGTGTGTATTTAGCCACTTCAGAGGCCTCATTCCCCATAATTTGGAACTTTCCTTCAAATTTGATCAAGTTGGATGGAGTTAATCAAACCCAATGGGAAAAAGACCGAAACAACAACAAAAACAGAAACAAGCAACAACAAAAAACGGTTAAGCAAAACAAATGATTGCACAACTTATACAATTACTGAGTGTTCTGATAAGAGAAATTGAGACCAGCTAGTTGTTTACCAAGACAAACCCAATTCAGTTACTTACCTAGGGATCCGACCCAGGCTAAAGACTGCTCTCTACCATCCTAGAAGCAGGAAAAAAAAGCCCCTCATCTTCCCCTGTTGGAAGTGAACTCAAACTCCATAAAGGAGTTTCCTGCCTTCCGTCATCATGGAAGCAGGAAAAACTTGCCTTACGTGTGTTGAAAGCAAGTAAAACTCCAAGAAAAGGAGTTTTACAGCAAAATAAACTTTAGATCTCAACCAAATTTTGGGAGATCATGGATTCTCTGGAGGGGGTGCTTCCAAGCCTCCGCAAATGGTCCTATTGGTTTGAGCCATAAAGATAGCTCAAGCTAGTACCAAGCACTGATAGATTTCTCAAAGGTGAGGGGCACTTCCGCTTAGAATTTCTCTGTGGTTACTAAAATGTGAACCCCAAATATTGCAGACAGGTCTCAGTTAATTTAAAAAGCTTATTTTGCCAAGGTTGTGGACACATGCCCATGACATAGCCACAGGAAATCCTGATGACATGTGCCTAAGGTGGTTAGAGCACAGTTTGGTTCTATACATTTTAGAAAGACATGAGACATCAACAACATATATCAGATAAACATTGGTTAGGTCTGGAAAGGTGGGGCAATGTGAAGCAGGGAGGGGCTTCCAGGGCTAGATAAGAGACAAATGGTTGCATTCTTTTGAGTTTCTGATTAGCTATTCCAAAGGAGGCAATCAGATATGCATTTATCTCTGTGAGCAGAGGGGTGACTGAATAGAATGGGAGGCAGGTTTGCCATAAGCAGTTCCAAGATTCACTTTTCCCTTTAGCTTAGTGATTTGGGGGACCCAAGATATTTTCCTTTTGCAGAAGCCTTTGAAATGAAGACCTAAACATACAGGGAAAGTTGTCAGTTTTTATTCTTAGCTTCCACAAAGTATGAATAGCTGTTTGGAAATGATTGGACAAAAAGTGTATGAATCTAATGGTGATAGACAGAATGGGGAAACACAGCAAGGTCTGTCTAGATTCTTCTTGATATTTCTGATCAGGTGTTCCCTCCTTCTGGGAATGGTAGTCTTATGACCTACAGTCAAACAAAATAGGTCAGATAAATTACGGCTAGTTTTTATATTGAAAGGTGGAGGGAAAGTTTGAGTAACTTTTTTAGGTTTTATGTCTGGCTTTGGGGAGAAGGGGTTCTGGTTTCTATGACCCGCCTTGGGGAAGAGGGATTCTAGTTTCTATGGCTGGCCTTGAGAGAGAATGGGACTGAGTGACAGGAGGGCAGGATAACATCAGAGCTAAACTTTTACTTCTGAGCCTGCTCCTGAGTCCTTCATTTTCGTGTGTTGTTTTCTGAGTCCCAACACAGACCACAGATTATTAAGCCACAATTAGGATGCATGGAGTAGATATACACATAAAAACATACTTATCTCTATGAAACATAGTTCTTAGTGAAAAAAAGAAAAATATGATATATAAAATGCCATTTTTGTACATTAAAAATATACATACCATCAAAGCAAAAGCTGCGATGGTTATATAGGCCAAGAAAGACTATTCACAACATTACAATAGGGAAGAAAGGCTGAAACTGTCTGACTCACCTCTACGGAAACAAATGCAGACAGGTTTTAATCACTACTGTTAGACAGTATAAAAGTACTGGAGGACATTGCAGGGAGATTGATCAGTGGGGTAGTTAAAGAACATTGAGCTGTTCCTGAGTTTGCAAATGTTTTTCTCTGTGATTAGGCCATGTGAGCTTGCTAACTGTCCCCCATTAAAGTCAGGCTCCCAGTCTTCCACAGAGATTGAGAGATAAGGTACTGTCTTCCTTGATTACATTTCGAAGAGCTAGATCCTGAGTTGTCAAACTGGCAAGAGGGTAAGATTAACATCTTACAGGAGGTAGAGAAAAAAATGTACAGTTATAAGTTTTCTAAAGTAAATGATGGTAAAAAAAAAAAAAAAAAGGAGGTCAAGGATACAGAGTTAGGAAGAAGTCTGTCTAAAGTTCAGTCAAGATGAGGGGAATTTTAAAGCTGTCTTAAAATGTTAGACATCACTATCTAACAACAAAACATGTTAGGTACAAAAACAAATAATTATTGCCTGTCTGGAGAGGCAAGGAAAAATGGTGGTGTTACCAATGGAGGGTCTTGACTAAGAGTCATCCAGGTTCTTGGGGTTTTGAACAAAGAATTGGACATTGGACAAAATGTACAAACAAAGCAATGAAAGAATGAAACAATGAAAACACAAATTTATTGAATTGAAAATACACTTCACAGACTGGGAGCGAGCTTGAGCAAGCAGCTGAAGAGCAATGGTTATGGAATTTTCTGGGATTTAAATACCCTCTAGAGGTTTCCCATTGGTTATTTGGTTTACACCCTGCCTAATGAAGTAGTGGCCCACAACCAGTCTGATTGATCACAGGAGGGGACCAATTGGAGGCTGAAGTTATAAAGTTACACCCCTATGCAAATGAAGACTGAACCTGTGACCAGTCTGATTGGTTGTGGGAGGGGATCAATTGGAGATAATTTCCAGTTTTCCTCTGCCAGAAGTGGAAAGAGGGGTGGGTTGCAAAGGGAGTAATCCTCTGATCATTTTGTTACTTGGGCGTGGAGAGGTGCGGTTTTTCTTTTGATTCAGTTCTAGGAAGTCTGTGTGAATCAGCCGTAGGCTCCCTGCCTCCAGACCCTATTCTCCTGACTCAATAGGGAATAGAGATAACAAGGAAATAAAATAAGTTGGCCTGAGATGCATGATTAACTAAACTCTTTCTGCCTGAGGTAAAAAAAAAAAAAGAGGAAAACAAAACAAAAAAAGAATGAAACCAAGAGTTATCCAGGATAAATTCATTTTCCAATTCCTTAATCATTAGTGTTGTGGTTGAGCAGCAACTATCTGGGCTGGTGGCACAGGGATAAAATAATTTACCAAGACAGTTGTAGGTAAAGAAAGGCAGATTTATTCAAGAAAGCATTAAAATATGTTGCAAGGGAGCAATGGGCAGAATCAGCAAAAGAGGAGTTGACTTCGAGGAAACAAAGACTTGCTGGAGATTTTATATGATGATTCTTAGGCTGCAGAGTGCCACGTGCAGTACTGATAATGCCAACGTTGCAGGGAGCTAACTTGTACTGTTGTGGGAATTAGGAGGACCAGAGAGACCTCAGGGTAAATACAGGAGGATCTTTATTGAGTGCACTCAGACCCAGCGGACTTAACATCCAAAAACTGGGCCCGGAACCAAGACAGCACTTGACTTTTATAAACACTTCAAAAAGGGAGTGGGCTAGCTTGAAGCAGGCTTACAGTGGCACGAAAGCAAGGATACAGAGGCAGAACAAAGACAGTTAATCAAATTGCAACAGGTTCATAACTCAGGATTATGCATGACCATTGCAATGCAGCCCAGATGCCCATTATTTAGGCTGCTCTAGTGCCTAGCATGGGCTTATCTCATAACCTTCACTATGATGCCCAGGTGGCTGTATCTCAGGCCTGCTCAGATGGTTTATGACCTTCACTCCACTGCTTAGATAAACAGAATACTTGAAGTCACTAGTTGCAGAGAACAGGAATCTATAAACTCATACCATAAGAGAAAGGAAAATTTGTTTTTCTCCTCCCTATGTTGAGGGAGTGCTAGGATAGTCTTTAGGGCACATTAGATAGTATTATCAAGACTTTTCCTGGGTTTGGGCTGTGCCTGTTGCTGCCTCTGGGACAAGCCAGCCTAATACAGGAAAACTTATTTCTCTTTTTTTTTTAATTTTATTTTTCTTTCTTTCTTTAATTTCCCACCTCAGCACATGTCTGGTGATAGGCACAGTAAGATTGTGAGTTATTTGTGCAGTAGGGCTATGTGTCCTGGACCATGAAGAAAGGCAGACTTTGAGCTTATCTGCGTTCTCTTTTTGCTTTCCCTTGTTTTGCCAGCCTAACTTCCTTTCCCTAATTAGGACACCACAATTAGCAGCAACCCACTTTACAAGTGAAATATGCCTGTGTTATCGAAGTGAACTGGGGTCCACCACCCAGCACAGCAAAGCCAAACACTGACATGGGGATAGCAGCGAGAGAAAGTGAGGAATGTTTTGAAGGGCACCAAGCAAGGACATTCAGGCAGCTCATGCTTCAGGCCTGCACTATCTGATGGCTTACAGGTCAGCAGTTTTAAAGGTGGGGAGGCAGAGGTTACAGGCAAAGTCACAAGCTAGTACTCGGAGGCTACACATTTGTTTAACCTAAAAACACAGGACATCTTGAAGCAGAAGGGGGATATAGGTGGACTCAAAAATATTCTGCTTAGCGATTGGTTAAGGAGGCAAAGCTTTGTCTAAAAAATTTGGGAAAAAATGTTTGCTCTGGCTCATGACTGTGACTTCCTCCAGGCCCCTCAGGAAGAAATTTAGAATAAAGAATAGCAGTTTGTCCTCAGTTCTCCTTATCTGAGGTCTGTGTGCCAGCAGATCATTTGGTGGGAATCTGGGTTTCTGAAAAACAAGTCAGGGACATATGTTAAAATGTTATTTTTAGTTTCTTTAGGGAACAAAACATCTCCTGCCTATAATTTCTTTGGCTATTGTTTTAAGTTATTATTACCTTCTTGCTTATCGAGTTTCTTATTTACTTCTCAAGGCTAGCTAGGTGCCTGGAATTTCCCTTGAAGGAACTGAAGATTTCCTTTTATTTCCATGTTTGGGGTGGACTGCAGCCCTCTAAGAGGGGTCTCTGGTCTCTCTCCTGGAGCTGCTGCTCTTTACTGACTCAAACGTTCCTACAAATGTTCATACCTTTTGATATTTCTCATAACTATTGAACATTTATTTTCTCAATAAATCTTGGTTTCAGTTCTTTATAGTTTAGGGTTTTGGCTAGGCCCCCACCAATTTTCCTTGCCTAATTTCTGTTCTATTCACTTGCCTTACTTACTCCCTCATTTCAAAGGGCAATCAGACACCTAGCTGTTCTTTTACTGATCAATCCTGTCTAGGAATATGGATTTGAACCAGCAAAATCCAATGTGTCACTATAAAAAATATGTAAACAAATAGCATCAAATCTTGTGGAAGCCAATTGGAAATGCAAAATATTAGGTCCCACTCAAGAGCTAGTGAATTAAAATCCACAGTAACTTCCTTCCTTCCTTCCTTTCTTCCTTCCTTCCTTCCTCCCTCCCTCCCTCCCTCTCTCTCTCTCTCTTTCTTTCTTTCTTTTCTTTCTTTCTCTTTCTTTCTCTTTCTTTTCTTTTCTTTCTTTTCTTTCTTTCTTTCTTTCTTTCTTTCTTTCTTTCTTTCTTTCTTTCTTTCTTTCTTTCTCTTTCTTTTCCTTTCCTTTCCCTTTCTTTCTTTCTTTTCTTTCTTTCTTTCTTTCTTTCTTTCTTTCTTTCTTTCTTTCTTTCTTTCTTTCTTTCTCTTTCTTTCTTTCTTTCTTTCTTTCTCTTTCT
>NW_012107241.1:365115-411568 GCF_000951045.1 Mandrillus leucophaeus
TTTCTTTCTTTTCCTTCCTTCCCTCCTTCCTTCCCTCCTTCCTTCCTTCCTTCCTTCCTTCCTTCTTTCCTTTCTTCCTTCCTTCCTTCCTTCCTTCCTTCCTTCCTTCTTTCATTTTTGAGACCAGGTCTCACTTTGTTGCCCAGGCTGGAGAGCAGTGGCACAATCACAGGTCACTGCAGTCTCAACCTCCTGGGCTCAAGCAATCCTTTCACCTCAGCCTCCCAAGTAGCTGCAACTACAGGCATAAGCCACCACACCAGATTAATTTTTTAAAAAAAATTTTTTTGTAGAGACACGATCCTACTTTGTTGCCCAGGCTGGAGAATCTGCATTTTAAATCAACTCTCTAGGTAACTTATTTGCCTATTAAAGTTCAAGAAGCATTGTCCTAGGATAAGATGAAGCCCTGATGTCACAGACAACAACAGTCACCTCATTGCATAATTGAGGCAACTGAGAAAATTAGAAATTTTTTGACTTCCATGAAGCTCTTGTTTTAATTTGTGGGTAGACCATGATTGGAACCCAGAACACCTGATTCCAATTCAAAGGCTTGTTCTAAACCACAGTGCAGCTTGTCATTTCTAGGTTTCCCAGGATTAAGCTCTGGTCAGATTTTTGCTTCTCTAGTCTGCATCAGTTTGGCATCAGCCTCAGCTGTTTCTGTCAGCTGCTCTTATTTCTGTCAGTCTCTGTGATGCTCCATATGCAGGAACAGCTGTATGCTCCTCCTGCCAGAGTCCTCTCTGGCACTGTGCAGTTGCAGTATGTTCTCATGCATGAAGAATAGTATGAACAGTTATACTCTCTGTCAATACATCACGTGACCCAGGCACTAGTGGCAAATTTGTGTTGCCTGTGCCTCAATAATATTCATGGACATAAGAATACTTTCATAAGTTTAGAGAATTGTGTCATGTATAACGTCCTATCACATCTGATATAGGAGGATTTTTGTTTTTCAATTTATTAAAAATCATTCTTCATTAAATGAAATTTTAGTCTTTTGATTCTGTGAAACTAACTGTTGTCTACAATAAGGAGCCTTCTAGGTTGAAAGTTGGAAATAAATTGCTATGTGGGTTATTGAATTTTGCAAATGTCAACCATATTACACTCTATCTCTAAAGTATTTGACACTAAATTCTTATTACCCAGGGACAGTTTGTAAACAATAGAAAGTATAGTTGCTCAAGTTGGCTGAACACACTTCTCTCAAAAGTTTGTTTGTCTCTAAGGTGGAAATCAACAGAAAGAGAGATGGCTGAGACCCATGATACTACATTCTCAATATTGTGACCAGCTGTCTACAGCAGCTGTAGCCTCTCCTACAAATCCCTTGAGGACAAGAGCAAGAAAAGGCATGCTCTTTGTTACTGGCTTTGGAGGACAACCTCAGTGTGTACCCTTGAAGGGCTGAGTTGAATGATGCCAAACATACCAAGACTTTGTTAGAGAAGGTAGATCCATGACTGAAAGTAGCTCAGGATCACCCTGTATTGACTTCCTCAGTGGCATAAAGAAGCATGGAAGGAATCCAAGGAGAGCACCTCAGGGACAGAAGGAGTATTTGTTCCTAAAACCCAGAGCCACAGGCCTACAGGACTTCATGCCTCTCCTCGCTGTATCATTAATGACTTAATGTGGAAATTGTAACAGAGGAAGGGCATCTGTCTTTAGTAGTAGGACAGCCCAGACCTGTCTTACTGCATACGCCATATATGTGCAAAAAAGAGAATCCAAAAATTCTTAAACAGTTTTAACTGGTTCACTTATATCCAAAGCACAAAAACGCCTGAACCCTAATGTATTTTGAATTTGAAATGTATCATAGACTATAATGTGAGTGGTGACCCTCACTGCACCTTTCTCCATAGTTGTGCAACACAGTGAACTTCCTAATTGCTTCTCCTCTGATTGGAAAAGGAGGTGAATTGCATGGGTGGTGTGGTGTGGTGTGTGTGTGTGTGTGTTTTGCACTCCCTCTTGTAGTTGGAGAATGTTACTAATGAAACTTAATTTAAAATTTAACCCTGAGAGGAACTAGAATTTCTTTATGATATTTAACTGTGAAAACAAATAAGTAACTAGATGTTTAAAAAGCACAGCATGGAATTTCTAGCAGTAAGATAGGAATTTCTAGCTGTAAAGTAGAAATCCTGGTAAGTTTCAGAATGAAGAGAATGGATTTTCAGTTTGCCCTTGAATTGGATGCATCATTGTATTATTAAATGCTTTTTCTCTGTTTTTCTTTTCCTTATGTTTGATATTGAAAAACCAGGAGTTAAATACCTAGAGAAATTTTCTAATATATGTTTACCACTTTCAAACTTGTAAGGCATTCTTGAATACTCCATTTCCATGAATTTTAATGTAATCTTACTCTTTCTTGTCTCTGTATTATGTTGGGCATAATGAAGTATGTACAACATTGTCTCGGTTTTTTTTTTTTTTTTAAATTTTACTCGAACAGTTGCGTGAGCTGGAAGGGATTGAGAGTTCTTAAGAGCAGCAAATTTATCATAGATATTCAAATGTACTCTACTGAATTATCTAATGCTACCTGACTTCTGTCTTACTTATGTGTATTAGGGGCCCCAGACAGAGGCTAAAAATATATGACACACTGGTGGACAAAGGAATCCAAACTTATTTTTTTTTTGAAATTAAAAAATTATTTATCTGAATGATAATAAAGATAAGCTATGTAAAACCTTGTCAAATATTGCTAGAGCAGTGATTATAGAGCAGTATACAGCTTTAAATGCACATCTATTTATTTGTTTATTTTTTATTATACTTTAAGTTCTAGGGTACATGTGCACAACGTGCAGGTTTGTTACATGTATAAATGTGCCATGTTGGTGTGCTGCACCCATTAACTCGTCATTTACATTAGGTATTTCTCCTAATGCTCTCTCTCCCCCGTGTCCCCACCCCATGACAGGCCCCAGTGTGTGATGTTCCCCTTCCTGTGCCCAAGTGTTCTCATAGTTCAACTCCCATCTATGAGTGAGAACATGCGGTGTTTGGTTTTCTGTTCTTGTGATAGTTTGCTGAGAATGATGGTTTCCACCTGCATCCATGTCCTTATAAAGGACATGAACTCATTCTTTTTTATGGCTGCATAGTATTCCATGGTGTATATGTGCCACATTTTCTTAATCCAGTCTGTCATTGATGGACTTTTGGGTTGGTTCCAAGTCTTTGCTATTGTGAATAGTGCCGCAATAAATATACGTGTGCATGTGTGTTTATAGTAGAATGATTTATAATCCTTTGGGTATATCCCCAGTAATGGGATGGCTGGGTCAAATGGTATTTCTAGTTCTAGATCCTTGAGGAATTGCCACACTGTCTTCCACAATGGTCGAACTAGTTTACAGTCCCACCCAAAGTGTAAAAGTGTTCCTATTTCTCCACATCCTCTCCAGCACCTGTTGTTTCCTGACTTTTTAATGATCGCCATTCTAACTGGTGTGAGATGGTATCTCCTTGTGGTTTTGATTTGCATTTCTCTGATGGCAAGTGATGATGAACATTTTTTCATGTGTCTGTTGGCTGCATAAATGCCAAACTTATTTTATGTGAGAATTTTGGCTGGAAAAGGTGAGCACCTGTGAGAAGCACCAAGGTGGGGAGGATCATCTGGTATCTGTTTCAGATATTGATTATCTAACCAAGACAGGGATTTATTTCTAAAATTATAAATAAAAGAAGTGTGTGAAGAAAATGAAGCGCTCACTGAAAAATAGTGCCTAAGCCACCTTATATCTGTGCCTCAGTAAATAAGTAGGGATAATGGGGATTCTCCTAATATCTGCTTTGAATACAGCTCAGTGTCTCTGTCTATAGCAAGAATAACAGCAGATATAGTGGCATACCTGCCACTCAGTAGTTTGCTGTTTTGAGATAATTGAAAGACAGCTCCTTTGTCATTGACAAAGATTTCTTACAGGGGGAATAGACTGCAGTAATAGTGAGGAAGCTCTGCCCTCAGGTGGCTTCAAAAAGTGTAAATCAATGAAGGGTAGCCAGAGCCACATAATATTGAGAGTTCATAAGTACATAAGAAACATCCCTTGGGGATTCCAAGAAACACTTGCTAAAAATTACTTGGTAGTAATTGCATAGGAGAGCAAGAGCTTATGGTATGCACCTAGGTAAGGTGAACAAGGGCCAGTGACATTTGAAATTTTATTTTGGTTTCTGCATAGATAGGTGTGGCCAAGAAGAAATTCGGTCACATCTCCTACCTATTATCCTGTGTGCAAGGGAAAGAAGAATGAATGAAAACTGTCTTTTATAGCCATTTAAGAAATAGATCATGTGCATTGTACTGAGCCAAATAACATTTCCTACAAAGCTCTTCATCTAATTACTTAAGGATATGGGATCATCATGGCCAACACTGTAAGAATAATGGATGCTAGCAAAAAATAAAATAATACAAGAAAGACATCTAAAGTTATAAAAGTGTGCAGGACAAATGAAATGGTTATGATGATGATAATAATTATGATGATATATACCATCCGAGAGTATTTATATAAGAAATGCTTTAAATTATTGTAAATATTAATACTTTTTATAATTCAATTGTTAAATCACTATACAGTCTAAATTCTTGGGCACATAGCTATTTAAATATTCTTTTCCTGTGAATTCCCATCATTTCCAGATTTGCTTCTTTTGATGATTTTCTTTCTGGTTATGTATCACAATATCCTGCTTCTTTATATGCTTAGAAATTTCTGTTTGGATACTGGATATTGTGATATTAAATTATTAAGTTATAGATTTGGTTGTATGCTTTTAAGTTGTGTTAGACTTTCTTCTCCTAGGCATTCACTTGTGGACTAGTTTGATTTTTTCAGGTTTGTTTTGAAAATCTTTTAAGAAAAAGCTAGGTCTGTCTTTGTACTAGAGATAATTTGTCCCCCTTACTCTACCTAATACCCTAATATTAAAAGGTCTTTTTACTCTGGCTGAAGGAAACACAAGCTATTTCCATCCCAATGTGAACACTAGGAATTATTTGGCCTGTTGATTTCTCGTGGATCCTTTCACATCTTCAGGTAATTTCTTTTCATGACTGCTTAGCTCTATATTGAGCCAGTCTTCAGGGGATCCTTCTGCCTATCTCCAGAGTTCTCTTACTATGCAACTCTTTCATTTCTAGTCATCTTCCCTGTAACTTCAAGTCACCCTGGCCTCCCCAAACTAATCTCTATTTTCTTACTCATAGAAACTTCCAGCCTCTGTTTGAATACTGCCCCTAGACTGCAGACTAGGAGACTGTATCCAGGTTGCAAACTGGGGCAGTCTTAAGGCTCACCTTGTTTTGTTTTTCTTCTCTTAATAATCGTAATCTTGTATTGCTTGTTAGCCAATGTGTGAAATGGTTTGCTTTATGTATTTTTGTCATGTTCTAGCTGCCCAAGTCAAAAGAGAAAATCAGATATCTGTTACTCCACCATGGCCAATATCAGAAGTATTAATTCGTTTATTTTTTGAATTTATCATTCATAAAATTTTCTTGTATATTCTTTTATCTCAAACTAAAATGTGAATAACTTAGGAGTGGAGATCAAGTCCTGTTTATCTTTGTATCATCAGCATCTCCCATTGAATTTTACACAGGGCCCTAAGAAAGATAAGTAATATTCATCCAGCATTTCTATATCATATAACTGATATAAGTGCTTTCAGGTTTATTTTACTTTAGCCCCACACCATAGAAATTATCATTTTGTAGATAAGTAAGAAACTGAGATACCGAAAGATTCAATAACTTGCCCAAGATCATAATTCAGGTGTGCTCAGCACATCTTCTATGAATAAATGCTTGACTGACTAATGAGTTCTGAGGGAAAATGACCATAATGTATACAATGGTAATTAAACTATAAAGTTAAACTAAAGGGTTTTTTTTTTCTTGCCGGAAAGAGCCAGAGACATTTAAATCACAAAAATTTAGGTGACTGAGAAAAGGACCAACAAATCTGGCCTTTAATACAACTGTCGGCCTTTAATACAACTCATTGTCTAGCAAGTCTTTATTTTATTGGCAAATGCCCATAAAAAACACACACACAAGGTACTTTGGCAGCTATTTCTAGTGCTTCAGCAAGATACTTCTCTATACATAGGAAGAAGCTCAGCTTTTGGAGCTAATTCAACCATTTGGTAACAGTAAATGAACAGATATAATTAAGCACCTATGATAAGAATAATGATAATCCTAATTATCATACTCATATTAATAATACTATATGCCAGAGGTACCTAACCCCCAGGTCATGGACTGCTGCCCGTACAGGTTCGTGGCCTGTTAGGAACTCGGCCACACAGCAGGAGGTGAGCGGTGGGTGAGCAACCGAAACTTCATCTGTATTTACAGCCACTCCCCATCATTAGCATTACGGCCTGAGTTCTGTCTCCTGTTAGATCAGTAATGGCATTAGATTCTTAGGAGCAGACACCCTATTGTGAACTGTACCTTGAAGGATCTAGTTTGCATGCTCCTTATGAGAATCTAATGCCTGATGATCTGTCACTATCTCCCATCACTCCCAGATGAGACCATCTAGTTGCGGGCAAACAAGCTCAGGGCTCCCACTGATTCTACATTATGGTGAATTGTATAATTATTTTATTACATATTATAATAGAAATAAAGTGCACAATAAAAGTAATATGCTTGAATCATTCCAAAGTCAACCCTCTGCCTCCACCTGGCTGTGGAAAAACTGTCTTCCATGAAACTGGTCCCTGGTGCCAAAAAGACTGGGGACCACTGTTGTATGTTATATGATCTTTAACAAATACCAACTACATTTTATGACTTTTTTTTTCTTGGTAACATTTAATTAAGGCTCTTCCTGAGGCCTAGCAATGATATAGATTTCATGGTAACCAGTAGCTTGACTGGTTCTCCCTCAGTCCTGGTTCTCAAACTTTTGTATTCTTCAGGATCATCTGCAAGGCTTATTAAAACACATATTGCTGAGCTTCATCTCCAGTGTCACAGGTGTAGTGGGTCTGGGGTGGTGCTTGAGAAATTCTATGTCTAACACATTCCTAGGTAATGTTAAAGCTACTGGCCTATGACCTAGATTTTGAGAATCACTGTACTAACTGATGAAGTATTTTGATTTGCTCAATATTAGTCCATTTTCACACTGCTGTAAAGACATATCCGAGACTGGGTAATTTATAAGGGAAAGAGGTTTAATTGACTCACAGTTCTGCATGGCTGTGGAGGCCTCAGGAAACTTACAATCATGGTGGAAGACGAAGAAGAAGCAAGTACCTTTTACACAAGGCAGCAGGAAAGAGAGCGAGTGTGTGAAGGAGGAACTGTCAAATATTTATAAAACCATCAGATCTTGTGAGAACTCGCTCACTAACACAAGAACAGCATGGGGGAACTGCCTCCATAATCCAGTCACCTCCCCCTCTTGACACATGGGGATTATCAGTCCCTCCCTCAACACATAGGGACTACAATTGGAGGTGGGATTTGGGAGAGGACACAGAGCCAAACCATATCATTCTCCTATTTCAGATGTTTCCTGCTTATAAAAACATAAATGAAAGGCTTTAGCTTCAAACTTGTTACGAAACCAATTCATTGAAAAAAAATGACATTATAAGTAAAAATCACTTATGGTTTTACTTAAGAAATTTTCTTACATATAGTCAGTCAGTATTTATTGATTATATATGGCTGTGCTTGATGATCAATTCCTAATCAGTATGGGCTTAGTAAAACCTTCTAGTTTGTTCTGGCCTTTAGTTCCAGTGCAGCACACCAATGAACTTGGATTCCCATCTTGGTGCTCGTGTGGTCCTCGGGATCTGGCAGCAGAGGCTCTCAGATAATTTCTGCCCTCAATGGCTGTTTGTTATAGCACAAGGACCTGCTTCCCTTACTCCTTCCACAGCATAGGGTCTTTGTCCTTCTTTGTCCGGTTTTTCTCCCAGGTAGTTTTACGGCTCATATACTCATCTCCTTGAAATCTTTATTCACAGATCACCTTCTCAGAGAAGGCTTTCTTAACTACCTTATTAACACTTGAAAGTTGTCCCCCAAACTCTCTGTTCCCTTCCCTGCTTTAATTTTTTTTTCATAATTTTTGTAACCTGGCAACTTTTAATATATTTTTTCTCTATTATATTTTTACTTATGGCATGTCTCCGTCTATAATTCAAACTCATTAAAAAGCAGGGATTTTGTCTGTTCTGTTCGTTGGCACACAGTAGACATTCAAACAACATTTGGTAAATGGATGAATGAATTACTTTTGACCTGTGAACATTAATGCATTATACTGCTCAATGATGAACTTAATTATTTTGCTCTACTCTGCAAAGCTATATTTTCCTTTGGTCATTTTCTACCTGAAGCCAGGTACCAAGCTTCTAGGTCTTCTTAAGATTCACTTTGGGCCACCTATCAAAAAGGACTGTGAAAATTTGCACCTTATTGTTACCTGGCATGGTGCCACTTCTGGATGCATCCATTCCTATTTACCAGTCAGTAACATTAACTTCTGCCAGCAACTCTCCTTCTACTAATGGCCTCAATGTCATCCCCTTTGACCATCCCAGGAAACCCCCCATGCTGATAATTCCTTGTTCTTCTGTTGCCTCAGCCTATCCCTACTGCTACACCTCAACCAATATTTTTAAAAAGCAAACACATCTTCCACTGGAAAATAATCTTTCCTTGAACCCATGTTTCCTTCATTCATATAGGTTGAGTATCTCTTATCTGAAATGCTTGGGACCAGAAGTGTTTTGGACTTGGATTTATTAAGATTTTAGAATATTTGCATTATAGTTACCAGTTAAGCATACTTAATCCAAAACTAAAGAATCTGAAATTCTCCAGTGAGTGCGTTTCCTTTAATATCATGTAAATACTCAAAAAGTTTCAGATTTTGGAAGATTTCTGATTGCAAATTTTTGGATTAGGGATACTCAACCTGTGTTGTAATACTGCTTATATTCTCAGTCAGCCTTCTTGAAAGTGTTTTCTATATTTATATTATCCATTTATTTATAGCTACACATTGTTCTACCTGCAGTATTTTGAATTGTACCCCCAAAATTCTATTAAATTTTTTACTAAAGTAATTCAGGATTTGTTGCCACTAAATGCAACAGATATTTTTCATTCTTTATCATGCCACTTGAAACGTTCACCCTTTGTCTTTCATACTATCTTTCATGGTGTACCTCCTGGTTTCTCTTCTGCTTGGTCATCCATCCTTAAACTAATTTATGGATTATCATCTCCTTTTGTACTCTTCCCTGTTGATCTCAGTCACTTTTATGGCTTTCATTATCGTTAATATATTTGATGACTCCATAAATTATATCTCTAGCTCAAGTTTTTCTCCTAAGCTTCAAATAATTATCCAACTGACAACTTATAACTGGATGACCCTCAAAAACCTTCAGTTCAATAGGTCCACCCCTAAGAAACCCCACCTGTGTCTCTTTCTTCTTTTTCTTTTTGTTTTTTAGACGGAGTCTCACTCTGTCACCCAGGCTGGAGTGCAGTGGCGTGATCTTGGCTCACAGCAACCTCTGCCTCCCAGGTTCAAGCAATTCTCATGCCTCAGCCTCTCAAGCAGGTGAGATTATAGGCATGCACCACCACGTGCAGCTAATTTTTGTATTTTTAGTAGAGACAGGGTTTTACCATGTTGGCCACACTGGTCTTGAACTCCTGACCTCAAGTGATCTGCCCGTGTCAGCCTCCCAAAGTGCTGGTATTACAGGCGTGAGCCGCCGCGCCCAGCCCTGTGCTCCTTTTCTCATCAAATATCTTTCACTCTGTATAGCCAGAGGCTTTGATACCGTCCTAAGTCATACCTCTTTTTCTCTCATTTCTCACATCATCGTTACTTCATCTGGCCAATACAGGTTAAAACCAAGTCTCCAGAAATATTCAAAAGTGCCTAATAAGAAAATATTTTTTAACTTTACATACCTTACTAGAAGTAGCGATATTTTATTATCTATTATTTTATTTAAAAATGGAGAGAGACATTGAGGATTGGATAAGTTGTAGCGTGGTCAAAATCTGTGGAAAATAAGTGAACTTAGCCAGGACTAGAATTGGAGACCTCTGAATCCCTGTTAGGTTTCTTTCATGGTATATATATATATATATATTTTAATGAGGTCTCACTCTGCCACCCAGGCTGGAGTGTAGTGGCACAATCACAGCTCACTGCAGCCTCAACTTCCAGGGCTCAATCAATCCTCCCATCTTGACTTTCCAAAGTGTTGGGATTACAGGTGTGAGCCACTGCACCCAGGCTCCCTTTGTGGTATATGCAAGATACTTTATGGATTGGATTTTCCCTCCAGACATGATCAAAGTTTGCTTTCAGTTTGGCATGATCATTGCTCATCCCGGGGCACTGTCTCAGTTTCTGGCACACCAAACACCACACAGTCATGCAGAAAGAATGTTTCGAAGATAAGAAATATGTGCCGTCAGGGGAGGGCTGGGAGTTGGGGAGAGCATTAGGAAAAAGAACGAATGCATGCTGGGCTTAATACGTAGGCGATGGATTGATAGGTGCAGCAAACCACCATGGCACACGTTTAACTATGTAAGAAACCTGCACATCCTGCACACTTACCCTGGAACTTAAAAAAAAAATTAAAAAAGGAAATGTATTTGATGTAGTACATACCAGTGTCAAGTTTTCCTTAGTATCAAGGTCATGATTCTTTTCACTGTCTCTCTCAACACTTCCTTTACCTTCTCATTCCTCAAGCTGTAGATAAAAGGATTCAGAAGAGGGGTCACCACTGTGATAAGGATAGCAGCCACCTTGTCATAATCCAGTGAGGAGTTCTGATTGGGTCGCACATACACAAAGATGTTGCTCCCATAGGCAATGGAGACAACAGTGATATGAGAAGCACAGGTAGAAAAAGCTTTCTGACGTCCCTGGGTGGAAGGGATATGTAGGATGGTAGAAATTATGCACACGTAGGACCCAGTAGTGAATGCCAGGGAACTCAGGATGACAAGGGCAGAGAGGAGAAAGTTTATCTTCTCAATGAGGTGAGTATTTATACAGGCCACCTGTAAAAGAGGGGCAATGTCACAGAAAAAATGATTAATTTCTTTCCTACAGTAAGGTAGCCATGTCACTGCAATGGTTGGAACCAACACAGACAGGAAGGCCCCCACCCAGCATCCCAGAACCAGCAGGAGGCAGGCCCTGCTGTTCATGATGACCATGTAGCGCAGTGGGTCGCAGATAGCCACGTAGCGGTCAAAAGACATTACTGCCAAGAGGATAAACTCCACTGTCCCCAGAAAGAAGTAGAAATATGCTTGGGTCATGCAACCAGCAAAAGATATGGTTTTCTTTTCTCCTAGGAGGCAGGCTAACAACTTTGGGGTAATGACGGTGGTGTATAAGATATCCAGAGAGGACAAATTACTGAGGAAGAAGTACATTGGAGTTTGCAAGCGATGATCAATCCATATCAGGGAGATGATGATGATGTTTCCTGTTGCTGTTAATGTGTAAGTTAACACAAGAACCACGAAGAGAGATATTCGAATCTCCAGGAGAGCTGGGAAGGCAATTAGGGTGAATTCGGTCACAGTGCTCCAGTTTCCCATGTCGACTACTACATGGTGGGCAGGGTTTCCCTGAAGAAACAAGAAAACAAAATCAGCTTAGGTAATTTTGTAAATATGTGTTGAGAATGTATTGTGGAGAGTGGCTTGTATTGGGAGACGTAGTCCTGGCGTGTAGTCCTCTATCAGCAAGTAATTATTGTGCCACGTTGGGAAAGTCAAGATTTAGGTATATGTTTGTTTGTTTGTTTGTTTGTTTTTTCCTGTAAAATGATACAATAAGGCTGGATAAAAAACTCCAAGCTTCCTTCTAGTTATAAAATTCTATTCCTTTTCATTAGATGAAATTTCTAATCTTTTCTACTCTTTTGGCTTCATTTTCTCAGCTAAAAATGTGCTAATGTACTGATGTATACTTAATCAGAATGCCCTTCTATTATTCTGGTTTACAGTTCCTGAGTGGCACATCCTTTAAAAACTTTATAGTCTTTTCTATAACAAACTTTATTTCACTTTGGTGGTTATCATGAGTAAGAGATAAAGGTTGATTTAGTTTTTTCTGTTTGTAGATATCCAGAGTCTCCCAATTCTTAAAGTCTTTCTTTAGCATGTACAGATCTGTGAAAACAGTCCAGAGATGATTAAAAGGAACAACAGCTCATGGTTCCTATTAATCATTTTAGATGACATCTCAAAAAGAAATAATGGGTGTCTCGCCCTTAGATTATACCTTGTGTCTAAAACCTACCTTCAAGTTCTGTGAAGTATCTAATATACATTATATATCTGGATGATCATTTGAGAGCACCATATATAGTGTGATAGCATCAGAGAGGCACAAATTATATACAGGAAGGCAAAAACAGAGGTAATTCATCTCACTTTATTTACTTTGTCAGCTGACGTCGTGAAACTGTACTTCAAGATCTAGTTTGTTCTTTATCCCACTATCTGAGAAATGATATTTTAGATAAAAACCAACCCATGCTTTAACTCTGATCTTGGTGCTCTTTACTAGAGCAGTTGATAATGTAAAGTCACTTACAAATCTCTTTCATGGGTTCTCAGTCTGAGGGAATAGTTCTATATCATAGCTGGGCTCAGGTAGCTAATATCTCAATAGCGTAGAAACACTGTGCTCTTTTTTGTTGTTTTTTTAGAAAATAAATCTTATTTTACACTCTGAACTTCAGTTTTCTCATCTTAGAATGCTGGGCTGCACATTTAAAAGGTCCATTAAAGTCTTAGAGTCCTGCTGTCAGTACTTTTTGACTCCCTGACCCACCTCAAAGAGTGTAATTTCTTTTATTCTCCATTAAATAAACTCCTAAATGATTTGCTAAGTTACTGCATAAAAGTGGCTAATCATGAATACATATACTAATATAATAGCATGGAAATTATATGTGAACTTTCTATACAAGGCATTTTGTTACGTTTTTTGTGTGTCTTATATTATTATTTCCGTGAGGTTGTTCAACAGGCAAATTATATTTTACACGTCGTTTTTGGTTTTCAATAATAATAGATAATATTTGTTGAGTTTTTGGTAGTTGCCAGACACAATCTAAAGCAGTTTACTCTTAATTTTCATTATAACCTATGAGATAAGCATTATCTTTATTCCTATTTTTAAATTTTACTTTAAGTATATTTTACATTTTAAGACTCAAGTATTAATTAGATTAATGTGAGATAGTTTAAAGAACTGGGTTCCAATCCTAGTTTTTACCACTTACAGCTCTTTTTTATTGAATTAAATTCTTCACCTCTGAGTCATAGCTTCTTTATCAGAGAAATAAAGAGAATTCTCATGTTCAAAATGACCTGCCATGAGGTTTAAATTAAATCATATATGTGACAATACCTAATAAATTCTTGCTAAAAAAATTGATTCTTTTAAGAAAGGAGATGAACAATTAACATTAATTGTTTCTTATCTGAATTAATAACAATAAGTTGTGAAAACATTAATTTTTAACTGAGAAATATTTCTAATGCTACTTAACCTGAATCATTCCAGATTGGCTTCTGACTCCATTCACTAAGAATATTGAAAGATTAGAGCAACTATACACAGAAAAGTAAATTTAACAAAAGTGATACTGTATTAGTAAATAAAAATATACAAAAAAGTCTACTTACATTGCATCAATTACATAATGTAAAATTTTCCTGTTTTGTATGTGCAGACATAGGAAGAGGCTCAAACTTTATCATATATAAGTGTATGAATTAATTCATAGCATTGTATTTTGTACTTTGAATTTTTTTTTTTTTTTTTTTTTTTTGCTAATTCCATTTCTAACTCATAGATATATCTCTCAAAGATGAAACAGCCCTTACTAGGCCACTGACCATCCAACCCCATAATGAATCCTTCTGATTAGCACTCTCACCACATATGCATCCAGCCATTGCTTGGATGACTTCAGTGATTAGTAAATTACTATGTTGCTTTACCACTGGCTGGATGAAAAACTCTTATCTTGAGTGGAAAACTCTGTTATGTAACTTCCAAATACATGTTCACATACTGATTTTATAGATCAAATACTAATCTTTTCACCATGACAGCCCTTCAAGCACCTTTATGTTCTAGATATCCTCCTTGCCCTACATTCCAGTAAATTCAGCACAACACAAATTCTAAAGTCTGTTTTTGCAGATAAAGAAGGTAATACCTGTGGTAAGTGGCCTTAAAAACTTACAGAGTAGATCTTCCTCAACTTCCGTTTATGGGAGACTGAAGCAGGAGGATTGCTTGAGGCCAGGAGTTTGATATCAGCCTG
Source organism: Mandrillus leucophaeus (assembly GCF_000951045.1). Lineage (NCBI taxonomy): Eukaryota > Metazoa > Chordata > Mammalia > Primates > Cercopithecidae > Mandrillus > Mandrillus leucophaeus. The sequence goes on from NW_012107241.1 coordinate 379,537, forward strand.
GGCGGCATAGCAAGACCCCATCTCTACAAATATTTTGAAAAAACTAGCCAGGTGTGGTGGTGAGCATCTGTGGTCCTAGTTACTCTGGAGATGGAGGTGGCAGGATTGCTTGAGCCCAGCAGTTCCAGGTTGCAGTGAGCTATGACCATGGCATTGCACTCCAGCTTGGGCAACAGAGCGAGACCTTGTCTCTAAAATCAATTGATCAATCAATGAAAAACTATTAAGTCTTAATTCTCAGGTATTTTTCCCCATGCAGAATGACTATATTTTGTCTCTTTGCTTAATTTTCAATTATTTCAATTATCCAGTAACTGAGTTTTTTGAATATAGAATTTCATACAAGCAACTCATCTAGATGTGGCTAAGTGGACTCCTTCTTAAGCATACTTACCAAGTGATGGCTCAGTGAAGGGAACTCAGTAAAGTTTTTGGTATTCATTGTACCTTCATGACTATTAGACTATCCTTCCATTAAAGCTTTTGCTAAATGATCGTGAATGTTACAAATGTTTCACCAGATCAAAGGTGACTTGAATTTTTTTTAACTACTTCTGTCCTTTTCTCAATAGAGTAAAGCTTCCTTTCCTTTCTTCTGTCAGTTTTTTTTTAAGTAGGTGAATGAATTATGTTTTTTCATGGACCTATTTGCCTTAGAGATTTAGATGAGAACAGCTCTTGGGGATATGGGTCAAAAGAAGTTAATTAATATTGTCATAAAAGAATGTTGGTTCTGAACTTCCTAATCACAAAGTTTTAGACTGTCTATACATAGAGCAGTTAGGGATTCCTTGGGGATTTTCCAGCCATTTCGCTTCTTGCATTTAAAGAGAAAAGAATACCTTTGAGCCCAGGTATCTACAAGGAAGCTAAAAGCATGGAACACTTTTCATCCTTCTTAAATTTATTTGTATAATAGGAAATATTCTACAACAGTAAATGTTCTAGAGTTTCAGATACCATGTACTATCTCTCTCTGTCTATGTTAGCATAAGTTTTTAAAAAGTTCCAGATGAAAATAGGGTCATAGTAAATTCCATAATTTTTCCTCCCTGTCCTGTCCCTGTTGAAAAAGATGAGCTGTTGTGTAACAATCACATCATGCCATTATCAAACACCTCATATACCCCATAAATATATATACCTACTATGTACCACAAAAATTAAAAATAGAAAAATTTTAAGAAGATGGGCTCTTGTACAGAACTCAGCCTAGTACAACTCTGTTCTTCCATGCTCTTGACTTATCTCTTATAGTTACAAGCTTTCCATAAATTTCCACTGTATTCTCTGATTTTTTTAAATGAAAATTCTTTCAAACATTTTTCACTTAACTAAAAAACCCTCCTTTTTATTTTATTATTTTTTTTTAACCTTAACAGTAACCTGACTTTCACTTGAGGACACTGGTTCCACTGAGTTGAACACACATCCTTCTTTCCATGTACAGGAGTGATAGAGTTACATAGCTGCAGGGACATTATAACAATATAACAATATTATATTGTTTTATATTTAGATTATATCAATTATATATTATGTAATATGCTATATGACATATATTACATGAGTATACAATGTGTTTGTACTTATATATATTATAATATATTTATACTATATTATTAATTTTATAATGATATAATAATTGTGTTGTTTTTGTTATTTTGCTCCCAATTTCTGCTTTCAATAAGAAATTATTCCTCTGGTTTCTGACAAAACTCCTCTGATGCTCATAGCATACAATTTCTTTTATTTTTGTAGTATGCAATCTTACAAATTTTCTCTGGTTCCACCATTTATTGCCTAAGTTTCAAGAAATAAGCAAATAACTGCTATAGAGCCTTCAAGTAAGACAATTATGGAAGTCATTTTTTAATTGACTCTTTTGGTGGTTCATGTGAACAGCTTTTGTCAGCTGTTTTTATTTGCTTTTATTAGCTGTTCACATGAACCACTGAGTCAATTAAAAAAACACTTTCACAATTGTCTTACTAAACTTGACAACTCAAGTTTAGGTTGATATTCGACCTAAAACTTGAATATCTTTTTAAAAAATAATTTCAACTTTATTTTAGATTTGGGGGTACATATACAGGTTTGTTACATGGGTATGTTGTGCGATGCTGAGATCTGGGGTATGGATGATTCCATCACTTGGGTAATGGGCGTAGTACCCAATAGGTAGTTTTCTAGCCCACACACCCCTCCCTCCTTTCCCCCCTAGTAGTTCCCATAGTTTATTATTCCTATCTTTATGTCCACATGTACCCAATGTTTAGCTCCCACTTATAAGTTAACACATGTGGTATTTGGTTTTCTGTTCCTGTGCTAATTCACTTAGGATAATGGCCTCCAGTTACATCCATGTTGCTGCAAAGGATGTGATTTCACTCTTTCTCATGGCTGTGTGGTATTCCATGGTGTATATATACTGCATTTTCTTTTTTCCACCATTGATGGGCATCTAGGTTGATTCTATATCTTCCGCTATTGTTAATAGTGCTGCAGTGAACATATGTGTGCATGTGTCTTTGTGGTAGGACAATTTTATATTCCTTTAGTTATATATTCAGTAATGAGATTGCTGGCTCATATGGTAGTTTTGAGTTCTTTGAGAGTCATGCGGTAGTTTTAAGTTCTTTTAGAAATCTCCAAACTGCTTTCCACAATGGCTGAACTAATTTACATTCCTATCAACAGTGTATAAGCATTTCCTCTTCTCTGAAGCCTTGCTGGCATCTGTTATTTTTTATTCTTTTACCTTTTATTTTAGGTTCATGGGTACATGTGTAGGCTTGTTGTATAGGTAAATTGTATGTCATGGGGATTTGGTATACAGATAATTTTGTCACTCAGGTATGATAAATAGTACACTATAAGTAGTGTTTCCATCATCACCACCCTCCCACCCTCCAATCTCAAGTAGGCCTCTGTGTCTATTGCTTTTGTGGCCATATGTATTCAGAGTTTAGCTCCCACTTATAAGTGATAATATGCAATATTTGGTTTTCTGTTCCTGTATTAATTCACTTAGGATAATGGCCTCCAGCTGCATTCATGTTGCTGAAAATGACATGGTCTCATCCTTTTTTAAAGTTACATAGTATTCTATTATGTATATGTACCACATGTTTTGATCCTGTCTATAGTTGATGGCCATTTAGGTTGATTCCATGTCTTTGCTATTGTGAATAGTGCTGCAGTGAACATACTTGTGCATGTGTCTTTATGGTAGAATGATTTATATTCCTCTGGGTATATACCCTGTAATGGGATTACTGGGTTAAATGGCAATTCTGTTTTAAGTTCTTTGAGAAATCTCCAAACTGCTTTCCACAATGGTTGAGCTAATATATACTCCCATCAGAGGTGTATAATCATTCCCTTTTCTCAACAACCTCTCCAGTTGTCTGTTATTTCTTGCCTTTTTAGTAATAGTCATTCTGACTGATATGAGCTGATATCTTATTAGGGTTTTGATTTGCATTTCTCTAATGATTAGTAATATTGAGCATTTTTTCATATGTTTGTTGGTCACTCGTATGTTTTCTTTCGAAAAGTGCCCGTTTGTGTCTTTTAGTTATTTTTTTAATGGGTTGTTTGTTTTTTGCTTGTACATTTGTTTAAGTTCCTTATTGATTGTACATATTAGATCTTTGTTGGATGCATAGTTTGCAAGTATTTTCTCCCGTTCCGTAGGATGCCTGTTTACTCTGTTGATAGTTTCTTTTGCCATGCAGAATCTCTTTAGTTTAATTAGGTTCCACTTGTCAATTTTTGTTTTGTTGCTATTTCTTTTGAGGACTTAATCACAAATTCTTTGTCAAGGCTGTTGTCAAGAAGGGCATTTCATAGGTTTTCTTTGCGGAATTTAGAGTTTAAGTTCTTACTTTAAATCTTTTATTTGAATATCTTAATCTTACTTCCAATGATTATTTCCTCTTAAGTCATCAACTCCAGTATTATAAATTAGATCTTGCCATTACATTTAACTAATCTCTGAAAAGTCAAACTCTAGGGTATCAGTTTTGAACTATATTCCTCTAATTAAACAACTGTTTCTATGCACTTACTTCATGGCTTCACCCAGATCTCCAGCTGATAAATTCCCCCATTTTCTAGCAACCTTTCTGCATATACATATATATATACACACACACACACACACACACACATACATATAGACAGATAGATATTTTAGAACACTTTACACATATATACACATATGAAACTTTTTTTCTTTCAGTATTTTAAAGATGTTACTTCACTATCTTCTGGTTTGTACTGCTTATCACAGGAAATCTGCTGTTAATCTATCTTTGTTTCTTAGTATGTAAGATATCCATTTTTGTTTTTTTTCTACTTTAAGATCTTTTCTTTATCAATGGTTTTAAGAAATTTGATTATCTTGTGGTTTGGTGTAGTTTTATCCATGTCTCTTTTGCTTGGGGGTTTGTTGAGCTTCTTGAACCTTTAAGATTATAATTTCTATCAAATTTGGAAAATTTTTGGTCACGATTTTTTCAGATTTTTTCCATTCTCATTTTACTTCAGAAAGTAAACACTTCTTGGTGTTTATCTTAATTGAGTTTCCTGGACTTTTGGGTTGATATACTTTATTAAATTTGAAAAAAACTGTTGCCTATTACCTCTTCCAATAGCCCTCTGCCCTATTGTTTCTCATTATCTTCAATACAGTTACCTGTGTATTAGACAATTTGATATTGTCTCACAGATCTTAGACACATTAAGAAATTATTTTTCTTTATGTTTCAGTTTGACTAATTTCTACTTTGTCTTTAAGTTTATTCATTCTTTTTTCTCTTGATAAGGCTACTGAATTTTCAATACTGTGTATTTTGTTTCCAATATTTTGTTAAATTTATTTTAATATTGTGTATCTTTGAGAAAATTTTACCTCTCTTTATAAATGTTTTCCATCTTATTAATTAGATCATTCAACATCATAGTTAGTTTGAAGCTCTTGTCTACAAATTCCAACATCTGGGTTATCTGTGAGTATGCACCTATTGACTGATTTTCTCTTAATTTGGGGTTATTTTCTCTTTATTTTAATGTCTCATACTTTTTAACTTTATGTTTAACCTTTTTTTTTTGAGACAGGATCTTGCTTTGTTGCCCAGGCTGGAGTACAGTGGCATGATCTTGGCTCTCTGTAGCCTCAACCTCCAGGGCTCAAGTAATCCTCTCATCTCAGCCTCCTGAGTAGCTGGGACTACAGATGTGCACCACCACGCCTGGCTAATTATTTTATTTCTGTAGAGATAAGGTTTCTCTATGTTACCCAGGTAGGTCTTAGACTCCTGTGCTCAAGCAACTACCTGCCTTGGCTCCCAAAGTGCCGGGATTATAGGTGTGAGCCACTGTTCCTGGCCAATATGTTTAACATTATATGTAAAAGATCAAAGTAGATAATATGTATCCAGAAAGGGCATTAGTTTTTCCTCTGTTAGGCCACCAAAGCTAGAAATAGTTTTGTTAATTTTCTTTGTAACTTTTTTCTATTGATTTCTCATCTTTCCTATTTCCTTCTTTTAGGATTCATGTGTTCTTCTTTTATTAAAGTCTAAAAATGAAAGTTTAGAACATTGATATGAGACTTTTCTAATATAAGCTTTCCGTGGTACACTTTTCCTTTTAAACTTAACCTTAGCTGTGTCTAACTGATTTTGTTGTATTTACTATGTTGTGTTTTTACTTTTGCTCAATTTAAAATATTTTCTAATTTCCCGATTGACTTCTTCTTGGACCAATAGATTATTTAAAGAGTTTGTTTATTTCTAATTTCCTAATATTTTGGAATGTCATATATACCTTTTCATTGATTAATTCTGAATTCTATTTTGGTCAGCAAATATACTTTGCATAATTTCAACACTTTTAAATTTGTGGAGGCTTGTTTATGGCATAGTATATGGTCTGTCTTGGTGAATCTTCTCTGTACCACTGAACACAGTATGACTTCTGTTTTGTCGGTGGAGTGTTGTACAAATATATTTAATTCTTGTAATTGAATTGGCTATAGGGTTCTTCAGTTCTCTATATTCTTACTGATCTTTTGTTTTTTTCTTCTTTGTTCTGTCAACTTGTTATATGAGAAAGGAGTGGTAAATTTTCTAATAGTAATTATGCATTTAACTATTTCTCCTTGGTTTATTCATTTGAATGCTCTTTTGTTAGGCATGTACACATTGTTTTATATTCTTAGTGTGTTGACTTCTTTGTCATTATATAATATTCATTTTTATCTTTTATAATATCCCTTGTTTTGAAATCTACTTCGTGGTATTAATAGAACCACTCCATCTTTCTATTGACTAATCTTTCTATGGTATGTATTTTCCATTTAACTTTTTTATTGTAGTAAAATACACATAACATAAAATATGCTGTTAATGATCTAGCTAAGCTTTTACATGTAAAGGGGATTTCTTGTAGGCAGCATTCAGCCAGATTTTCCTTTATTAAAATATTTTAATCCATTCTTGTAATTTCTGTCTTTTAATTGTGGTGTTAAGATCATTACTTTTTAAAGTAGTTATTGACTTGGCTTTATTTGAATGTGTTAATTAGCTGTTTTCTGTTTGTTTTATATGTTTATTAATTATTTCTTTTCCATGTTTTTCTGCTTTCCTTTGCATTGGTTGCTTTTTTTTTTTTTTTAAAAAGAAACATAATTGTATTTTCTAACTGGTTTTATGGTGACTCTGTATTCCTCTCATGCTCTGCCAGAGCTGAGCTGGCCCACAGTTTCTGTTTCTCTTTGGATGACCTGTCTGTCATTGGATTTCTGACTGTTTGTTTTCCCTCTGACTTCAGATCACACTGCTGGGTTCAAGAAAGTTGTGATTTTGTAGTTTAGCTTTTTGTCATTATCAGGTTGGGAGCTATTACCTTTGCAGCTTTCTACATCTTAGAGGGAAGCGCATATCCCATAATATTTTTTAAAATTCCCTAAATCTGTTGTTAATAGAAAAAACAAACTCTAAATGTTTTAAAGAGGTTTATTCTGAGTAAATATGAGTGACCAGGGCCTGGGCCTGGTCTCAAGAGGTCCTAAAAATGGTTATAGGGTTACAGCTTGGTTTTATACATTTTTAGGGAGACAGGAGTTACAGGCAAAGACATAAATCAATATATGGAAGGTTTCTACCTGAAAAGGTGGAATATCTGGAAGCAGGGGTGAAGGTGTGGGGGTGGGGGTTGGGAGAGGCTTACGGGTTAGAGGTGGATTCAGAGATTCTTTAATTTTTGCAGTTGGTTATAGGAGTAAGGCTGTTTCTAAAACTTGAACTCAGCAGAAAGGAAGGTCTTAAGATAAGGATGCTGTGTAGCAAGATTGATGGCCTGCAGATGTGACTTAATCCTTGCCTTGTGTGGCTGTAGATCTTGTATAAGAGTTGACATGTTATTGCCACAGAGTTTGTTTTGTCAGCCTTAAGATCTCTATTTTAACATTAATGCTGATCAGTTATTGTACCTAAACTCCAAAAGGGTGGAGGTATAATGAGGCGCATCCAATCTTCCTTCCTGTCATGGCCAACAGTTCAGTTTTTAAGATAACTTTCTCCGTATTTATATTAGTCTATACCTAATCCTTGTACTAGCCTAAAGCCCTAAGGTTGATGAATTAGAGTGATGACTAGATGTAACTAAGCGAACACAGACATTTTCTAGATTTAAGAAATAATCTCAAAAAGATATGGGATCGACACCTTCCAAAGCAGCCAGACATGGAATGGAGAGGTGGTCAATTAACATTTCTCTCTGACAGTGTACTCCTGTATGTGTTCTTTGCATTGTGGCTCTTAGCACCTCTATTCAATGACACAAATTCAGTCTTTGAGACCCATCAATTTCTTACTATCAAAGCCTTGAGGCTTTGACACTTCTGTCTACTAAAAGTCAGAGATTGCTGCATTAAGTTAAGCAATTTAAATATAGTTTACTTGAGGCACACCTAATACAGAAGCAGAAGTAATAATTGAAAAATAATAGAAAAGGGATATACAAGGCAAACATTAAGCAACATTGGTTGATTGTATTATTATTCTATCGTTATGCACCCTTCTTTTTAATAAGAGGGATTGTGTATCTCCACTTACACATATCATGGGATTACAGGCATGAGCTTTTGCACCCGGTCAGGTATGTCTTTCTTATAACAATCCTGCAATGACATGAAAGCTACATTTTGTTTCCTTTCTTTTTTTTTTTGAGATGGAGTTTCCTTCTTGTCACCTAGGCTGGAGTGCAATGGCATGGACTCCGCTCATTGCAACCTCTGCCTCCTGGGTTCAAGCGATTCTCCTGCCTCAGCCTCCTGAATAGCTGGAATTACAGGCACCTGCCACCACACCCAGCTAATTTTTGTATTTTTAGTAGAGATGGGGTTTTCCCATGTAGGCCAGGCTGGTCTTGAACTTCTGACCTCAGGCAATCTGCCCACCTCAGCCTCCCAAAAGTGCTGGGATTCTAGGTGTGAGCCACCACTCCAAAAGCTACATTTTCAATGTGAGATTAAAAGGTATTTAGCAAAAAACACACTTTTTTTTATTTGCTGGCATGACTTCAGTGATAGCGTCACAAATTTGCTTTTCATTTTATACTATGATCCTTACACTTAATGCTTTTGTCTTGAAATGGTGAACAGCTGCAGTTGCAAATCTCAATCTATGGTACATACAAAGCAATTCAACTTTTTGTTTTAACTTCATGACTTTGCTTGTTGGGAGCACTTCCAGCATCACTAGTGGCACTTCATATGAGTCCCATGGTGCTACAAAAGACATTGTCAAGAATGAAAATACAAACCACAGGCCGGGAGAGAGTATTTGCAAGACATATCTGGTAAAGGACTGTTATTCAAAATACACAAATAACATTTAAAGTCTCAACAAAAAAATGAAAAAGCTGATTACAAACAGGGCAAAAGAATGGAACAGATACCTCATGGATGCCAAGTAACCATATGAAAAGATGTTTTCATATTATATATCACTAGAGAATTGCAAATTAAAACAACGAGACATATTCACATCTATTAAAATGGTCAAAATTCAAAATACTGACAACATCAAATGTTGGCAAGGATGTGGTGTGGCAGGAGCTCTCATATATTGCTGGTAGAATGCAAAATGGTATAGCCACTTTGGAAGACAGTTTGGAAGTTTTTTACAAAACTAAACACATTCTTCTCATATAACCCAGCAATCATCCTCCTTGGTATTTACCCCAAAAAGTTGAAAGCTTATGTTCATATAAAAACCTGCACACAGGTGTTTATAACAACTTTATTCATAACTACCCAAACTTGGAAACAACCAAGATGTCCTTCAGTAGGTGAAATAGATAAGCAAATTGTGGTACATTCTTACAATGGAATATTATTTAGCACCACAAAGTATGAACCACAAAAAGGCATGAAGGAACCAAGTTCTGCTTATACAGATAGATTCAGGAATTCTAAAATAATTAGAAGATTTATTTCAGCAATTTATTAAAATAAATACAACATGATCTCTACAGTGTAATAGTTACCAACTTTCACACATTTGAAAAGCTGGTCTATATAATTTTTATAGATGCATAAATTTGTAATGAAAATGTCAACATGAATGTGAATCATCAGCAATGCATTCTTAAAAGTGTTTTATGATAGGAAACAAGAGAGGGAAATGAAATTAGAGAATTTTTTAGAGGAACATCAGTTATATCTATAAATTTAATTGAAAAACTTCTCCAGGAAATACTGTTTAAATTGTAAAAAGTTGGGTGATGTGTACATAGGTGTTTGATCATCGTTTTGTATTTCTTATGTATGTTTGAAATATTTCACAATACAATAAAACTATTATATATTATTATAAGCGTTTGTGAAATATAGACTTAACAATACAGAAAGTATTATTTATGTTATAATATTTATTATATTAACAACAAATGTTGCAGAAGAAACTATTTGTTCAGCAGGCCAGGAGTTTTTAAAAAACCATCTTCCAGATCTTTTTACAAACCCCGACTATAATTCCAAATAGAGACAACATGGTTGGAGACACAGCACACACCCACAAAGCTTTTTCCGTAAAGATGAGAGTATACTGCAAGAAATAGATTGCCGAATCACAGAGCCCAGGTTACGCGACGTGTTTGAACTTGTTTGTTTAGGATGTCTTCCTTTGAGTTCACAGTGTGTGCACGGACAATGCTACGAGGCTTTGCAGCGTGTTCTGGTAATGAAATACCTTCGATAGAATTCTCAGATTCCTTACATTCTGTGTCGGATGTATGGATGTTCAGGCAGGTACAGCTACCGGTAGACAACTTGCACTCTAGGAGAGAGAGGATTCCTAGGGAAAAGAGATTCCAGGGAGTGGGATGAAGAGACAATGGAGAGTCAGAAGCAGTTTCCTCCAATTTGGCTGAAGACCCTGACCCAAAGCCCAGTGGATCCCTTTTAACTACCCAAAGCCATCTGGGAGGTGAATGCTTTGGTGGAAGAAACTGGAAGTGTATGTACAATAGCTTAAATTCGGCTCAGCTTAAGAAAATTGAGGATTCTTTTTGAAAGAGAACATGCTTCTTTTTGGGTTAGGAAGTGTAATTACAAATGAATTTTAAAAGACTTCTTAGGAAAGGAGAGACTTAGGTTTTGGTAGATGGCCATCTAGCATCAGATATTCTCTCTGCCCTCAAACTGCCTTGACACTACACTATACTCCCAGGGTCACTGTTCCTCTCCACGGTGGCTGAGCATTCTGTCTCAGACACCCACCTTGGTCATGACTTTGATGGTTATCTCTACCCTAAAGTGGGGGAAGGTGTGAAAGGCAAAATAAAAAGTGGAGATGAGGAGCTACCCTCTGAGGCCAGGCACAGCAGACATCTCGCATAAGCCTGACCTCCCACTCTTCTTGGAAGAACTGTCATCAGAGAATGAATCCAGGTGAGCTGCAGCCTTTTAAAATGCAAGGTTTGGCACTTTTCCCTCTATTCCCCTATCCCATCTTTTTAGCCTCCCCTCTGTCAGGGATGGATTGGTTCTTAACACCCTTCAAGGGCCCTGGAGACACTCACCACAGACAGACAAGAAGAAAACGTTTAAGTAAGCAGTATTCATGATCCAGGTGATCCTATAAGTAGAGAAGTGCACGGATTGGCCATGCTTCAGTTTATTGTGATATAGCATGAGTGCCCAGAGCAGAAGGATACCTGATGTCCAGACAAAAGGAAAAAAAAAGTCCCTTCTGAGGAACTTTGGCTCCTTGATGCAAGTCTTCATTCCATATACACTTGACTTCCCAACCTCCACCCGGTCCAACTGCACCTTGCCCAAAGACTGATCCTGCTCCTGCTTTTATGGTAGCTCTAACTCAGAAGCTACAGATATATATATATATATATATATATATATATAAAAACACATATATAAACACATATATAAACATATATATAAATATATAAACATATATGAAAACATAAACATATATAAATATATAAACATGTATATGGTTTTTTATATATAAACATATATATATATATGTTTTCAGAGACTGCAGCCTGAACCCACCCATCAAAGTACACCTACAAGCCTGTGTTAGGGGGGCCAGGAAGTTACCTGAGAAGAAACTGAGGATGGCAGTGAAGAGTTGTAGAGATTTATTTTGAGGAATCAGATAGGTGAATTTCATACCCAGGATTAAGTTAAGGAGGAAGGAAAGGCCAAGGATCGACATCATCATAATCCTGACCACTTTCAGGTCATCTGTTGGAAAGCAAAAGCTGTTTTGAGAGTACAGATATTTCTTCTAGACTCATTTCTACATGGGGTCCAGAAATCTCTAGGTGAAAATTGGAGTAGGGTGAAAGATTTGATTAAACAATAAGAAAGAAGTTGCAAAATAACAAAGAAGCAAGGGAACCTTAAGCTGAATAAGAGAACCAGAAACAATTGTTCTCTATCCTGGTGTCTCTCTATGTGTCTTTCTCTTCTATCATTTTCTTCAAACTCATTTCTTGTTAAATACCCTAATTCACCCTATCATCTAGTGGCAATACAGACAATTTAATGCCAGTTACCTTTCTTTCTTACCCACATGTCTAGTTGTGTGGATCACCCTGCTGCTACTGCTGAGACTTCTCAAATGCCCAGCAGTTAAGGCTGTGAACATACAAACTTTTCTCCAGAACACCTAAATGGTGAGATTTTGGAATCTGCCTTGACTGCATTGACTATGGAAGGAAGAACACTGCAACTTGAGAAGCTGCACCAGAAAATAATGGGTACATTAGTGAGATTAATGCAAGTTAAGGAAAGCAAAGTTAAGGACACACCCTTCCTTTCCACCCATCTCTTTCTAGAGTACAGTTCTGACCTTCTGGCCAAACAGCAGGGCAACATGTCATCCATGGACTGTGGTTTATCTTGATTCCTTCATCTTCTGAAATCAATTCAACCCATTCATCTAAGGTGACTCCTATCACCGTTAAGACTACGACCCAGGAGGACAAAAGTATGTTCATACCCTGGATACTTCTTTTTGAAACATGCACCATTGTGAGTGAAAATTTCTAGCTGGAACCACCACCACTATTTCGTAGATCTCTTCCTTGACTTGATTAGTTACAGGAAGGGTGATATCTGAACTTTCAGTGGTTGCTGAGGCATTGGCAGCAGTAGAAGTTGAAGTAGTCTATAAAACAGAGAAGATAGATAACTCCCACCCTTCCCCACTTCTGTATCTATCAGGGACAGCCTGCTGTCAGGACTGCCAACTGCCATGGAATCATCTATTGGTTTGACCCTTGACCCTGGGGCCTAGTTGAGTGAAAGAACCAAGGGGCCCAGAAGTCCTGAGAGAGCTATCAGATATAGAGATCTGACATCACATGTAGAAAGAGCTGTCAGATACAGGAATCATTAGAGGCCTTGAATGAAGTTAGATGTGAATGACTAAAGAGGTCCACTTTAGGAGTTAGAATTACATGCTCCAAGATTAGTTACCATTTGGCAGGGGTCAGTGAAGAGGAAAAGGATTTCAAGATCATTGAAATAAACAGTTAGCTAGCTAGTATCACAACAGGGAATGACCATTCAAAATTTAAGATGTTTGAAGAAATGTGTTTTCCTATTGTGAGGTCCCAGCGACATTTAGTTAGGCAGTCATCCAGGAAATAAACCATCATCCTGAAACCAAACTACTGGCCTGATACACTGAGCTGTTATAGCCCAATATCATTTATAAGGCGTAGGCAATCATTTCTTGTCACGATTGCCTCTGTAACTTGGAATATAAAACATTTTTTGATTCCTTGAGTAGGCATCAGAGTCAAGAGCTGGAGGACTTCTGCTGCAATCCAAAAAAAAAGTGTTTTACACAACTAAGATGAACTTCATTTCCAAAGGCTCACTCTGCTTATTTTCTGACCTCAATGCAGGCGACTTTCCTTGGGTCAAAATAGACTTTTTTTTAATTACCTCAAACATGTCAAGCTGTCTTTCTTCTAGATCTCTCTACACATCGTTGTATACTTTATTATTATTATTCAACTTTTTCATTTTTAAGCACAATACTCAACAATATACTTAATCTTATGAGGGAGGCTTTAGGGTTAAGAAAATGGTCTAAGGATCCTGGTTGTAAATTGTGGCTGTACCACTCATTAGTTGTGTGGTCTTAGAGATAATAATGCTTCCTACTGCCTAGGGATTTTGTAAAGATTAAATACATTTAGAGACATAAAGCACTTGAAAGAGTTCTTGGCACATAGTATATGATCTGTCAACAATTACCATAGTATTAATCTGGGTTTTCTGGGAAAAGTTTCTGAGGCAGGAATTTGTATCCAGGGAGTTTTTTGTGAAGCACTTTCGGGAACCACACCTGTAATTGTTTAAGCGAAGCAGTTTTGAGCAGAAGTTGAACTGAGAGGTGGTTGCAAGAGAAGAAGCCCTGGCTGACTCCACCAGGTGCTCTGGCTCTGGGGTGGTCCTTCAGAGTCATCCTTTAAAGAGGCAAGAATGCCTAGCCTTTACACTGAGCATCTGGCTGCCCCTAGGGTGTTATTTCCCTTCTTTCTCAAGAGATATTCCTAAATCTCCCAGAAACTGCAAGCCACAGCAGCTAACACTTCTGGTAGCCGTGGGGATGAACTCCCACCCTTCACCAATCCCATATCAGGGTCAGTTTGTTGTTAGGGTTGCCCCAGCTGCCATGAGATTAACTATTGGTTTGACCCTTGACCGTGGGGCCTAGGGGAGTTGGGGTACCAAGAGGGTATATAGGCAACTCCAATTATGCTCTTTCATGTTGATCATTTTGTTTCTATGCTATCGATTCTTAAGAGTAGAATGCCTGTGCTGAAAGGCTTTTGTCTCATTTTGGTTTTAACTGGTAGTGGCAGTAAAGATTCAAAGATGTAGCCAAATTAGAGAAAGAGATAGGATGTGAAGGACGAGTAAGATACAGGTCAAAAAAGAAATCAAGTTTTTAGCTAGGGAGAACTAGTCAAATATACCATTCCAGCTGCCATTCCATCTGCTATTCCAGCTAGTCAAAGATGCCATATAGTAAGATCTAAAATATGGGAGGAAGTGCAAACAGGGTGAGGAAGAACTTGGTAAGCACTGGTCTGGTTAAGCTAAAGGAGTTTACAACAGGCAATAGGCAGAACAAATTTAATTCTGGAACTGACAATAGATTTGAGGGTTATCAACCTTGGATGAGATTGGGTGTATTCAGGGGGTAATAGACAAGGGATTATCAGACTTGGGATAACAATTGAAACCTAGATGTGCATGTCACCGTGCAGAAGTGTCACACAGAATGTGACAAGGGATAGAAAAGGAAAGGCCACTGGATTTGGCAATTAGAACATCATTGGTGATTTTGGCCATAACATTTTCAGTGGAATAATGAGAGAAGTGGTAGGACGGTTTTTTTTTTTTTCTTTTAACAGGTGACAAGAGCAAATAAATAATGAAAAAGGGAAAAAGAAAAATAGAATTGTAGCTTAAGGGGAAATGTGCAATTTTGAAAATAAATTAGACAGTAGTATAATGAATTTCCATGTATCCTTCATCCAGTTTCAAAGTTCATCCTCCGAATTATTCTGAACCAAATCCTGACATAATTTTATGTTTAAATATTTGTTTGTGTCACTAGAAGATGAGGATTGATTTTTATTTTTTTGCTGTAGATTTACGTACTCTCTCTCTGTTTCTTCTTAATATGGTTTATTAGAGGATTATCAGTTTTGTTGGTCTTTTCAAGGTTCATTTATTTAGGTATTTATCCATTTGAAAATATTATTTTCAAGATCATATTTCATTATTTTGAGCTATTATTTTAATTATTATCCTTTTGTTTTTGCTTGTATCCCTTAAACTTCTCAAAATAGTTTTAAATTCTTTAATATATGTAGACTTAAGACCATATATTTTTCTCTAGGCACTGAGTTTGCTATATCTCATACATTTCCTATAACTTTTTTACTATTTTGCTTCTTATTAGACCGTTTTTAATTTTAGGTTTGATTTCACCAAGAATTCAGGGATTGTCTAGGAGAATCTCTTAATTACCAAGCAGCTATCAATTTTAGGTCACTGTTTAAATTTTGTTTTCTTTGTTAAAAATAAATTATAATAAATATACACCTTGCCGGGCATGGTGGTTACGCCTGTAATCCCATCACTTTGGGAGGCCAAGGTGGGCAGATCACCTGAGGTTGGGAATTTAAGACCAGCCTGGCCAACATGGTAAAGCCCCGTCTCTAATAAAAATATAAAAATTAGCTGGATGTGGTGGCACACGCCTATAATACCAGCTACTCGGGAGGCTGAGGCAGGAGAATCACTTGAACCCATGAGGCGGAGGTTGTAGTGAGCCAGAGGTTGTAGTGAGCTGAAGGCTGTAGTGAGCTGAGATTGTGCCATTGCACTCCAGCCTAGGCAACAGAGCAAGACTCTGTCTCAAATAAATAAATAAATACATATACTGAGAAATTTACTTTTCGAATTTGTCAAGGTTTCCTTTGTGGTTGAGCACATGATTAATTTTCATATTCCATCAGCAAACAAAAAGGTAAAATTCTTATACCAATAATGAAATTTATGCACGATGGAAGGTTATATAAATCAACTTGTTTATTGATTAGTTTAATTATTCTATGCTTTAATCTGCTAGGATATGTCTTATTTTGAAATAGCTGTGTTGACATCTGTCTTTATGGCTATATAGTTTGATTAGATCTTCTATTCCATTGCATTTTTGTATTGGTTATAATTTGTATATATAAAGTCTCATGGTTTTGGTATGTTAATTTTATTCCCACTGAATTCCTACCAAATTCTTGTTATTCTCTTGTTGAAAATTATTTTTTATATTCTCTTAGGTTTTCAAGTTATGATTTTATATGTTCTTAACAGAGATTTATTTTTACCTCCTTCTTTATAATTTTTATGCCTTTAATTGTTTCTGCTTGGTTCTTTGATTTGTCAGAGACTTGTATTACAAGGTGAAACAGTAGTGAAAATAGTAGGTTTCTTCGTCCTTGTCCTACCTTAATTGAAATGATGTTTCGCCATTA
The DNA here is from genome assembly GCF_000951045.1 of Mandrillus leucophaeus. Lineage (NCBI taxonomy): Eukaryota > Metazoa > Chordata > Mammalia > Primates > Cercopithecidae > Mandrillus > Mandrillus leucophaeus. Next base: position 396,145 of record NW_012107241.1, read on the forward strand.
TACAATATATGCTATATTTTTTAAGAAAGTAGACATTGATCCCTATCTCATCAATTAAAAAAGACAAATTAGGTGTTGAATTTTGTTAAATGATTTTTTGGTGTCTATGGAGAAAAATGTGTAATTTCAACTTAGATCTATTAAGATGATGAATTATATTAATGGATTTCCTGATATTCTGTAATTCTTCCATTCTTGTAATAAACCTCACTTGGTTATGCATATTATTTTTAAATGTTCAATGAACTTTGTTTTTGGTACTTTTGCCCTGGTGGGTAGAGTGAGGTAAATTTTTAGGGATGGACAATCAATATCAGATTTTAAATCAATGTTATGTTCTTTCCAACATGGGAATACGGAAATGTTCTTTCATCTCCAATGCTCAGTAACAGTTTGCAGCATTGGACTTACTAGCTCTTAGAGTTGTGGTAGAACTCCTTTGCAAAATCCTCTGTGCCTATGCTTTTATGCATTGTAGCTCATTGGCAACTTTTCCCCATTTCTTTTATGGAAAATTATGTGTTTAAACTCTCTATATCTATAGGGGTCATTTTTTATTTAAAAATTTCAATTTTTTATCTTAGTTCTGTTAGTTTCTGTTTTACACCTACATAATTTAGCTTACCTATTTTTGTTCTGAGTTTTTAAAAAATAAACTGTTTAATAGACTTTGGCAATATGTTTTCTAAAATCATGTTCATTTAGGTATAATTTACAAATAATAAAGTCCACCCTTTAAAAGTGTACAGATAGATGAGATTTTGATAAATGTGTGCATTTATGTAACCATTATAATATTTAATACATAGAACATGTCTGTCATCCCAAGACATTTCTTCATGCTCTTTGGTGGTCAGCCTCTTCTCCCACCCCTACCTTCCGGGAAACATTGACCTGATTTCTGTTTTTATAGGTTTGCCTTTTCTAGAATGTGATATAAATTGAAATCATGCAAAATATAGACATTTTGATCATCCACTTTGACTTAGCAAAATACGTACTTTCCAGATGCATTCACTTTGTTGGGTATATGGGTAGTACATTCCTTTTTATTACTGAATGGAATTTCATTGGATGATTATCACCACAATTTGTTTATTATTCTCCTTCAAGTGGAAATTTTGGCTTTTCCAGTTTTTGGCTATCTTGAATCAAGGTGTTATAAATATTAGCATGTAGGTCTTCGTATGGGCATTTGTGTTCATTTTACCTGGGTAAATATCTAAAAATAAGATTGTATAGTATGTGTATTTGTAGCTTTACAAGAAAGTGTTAAACTGTTTTCCAAAGTGGCTGTACCATTTGGTATTCTCTATAGCAATGTTTGAGATTTCCCCTTGCTTCGTATCCTCATCAGCACTCAATATTGTTAGCCATTTCAATTTCAGCTATTCTCATAGATTTGAGATTTGATTTGTCGTATCTCACATTTTGGTTTTGATTTGTATTTTTCCTTATGACTGATGTCATAAAGAATGTTTTTACATGCAAATTCATCATCTTACATACATTTTCTGGTAAAGTATGTGTTAAAATATTTTGCTTAATTTTTGAAATATTTGTTATTTTATTGTCATAACCTGGACCTTTTTTTTGTTCAACGTGTTTTTGTATCTGAAATTATTTGTTTAATGAAAAACATTTATGTTGGTTGTGTGTTATAGTTTTTCTCTGCTTTATTGGCTATTGCTAACATGTATGCGTGTATGTGTATGCATGTATGTGTACGTTCTATCATTTGCTCAGAATTTTTTATTTTCATTTTCTGTTTTGAAAATTATAGTATCTTTTTATGGATGCTATATTTTGTCTTTTTATGGATGTTAAATTTATTTATTTATTTATTTATTTATTTGCAACAATAGAGGCAACCCAATGAAGGAGGTGGAAGAGGAATTTGTGTGGCTCTTCAAATTCTCAGTTCAACAGGACAAGGGTCCTATTGAAACATGATTCAGACACTTTGTTTTTTTCTATCACATTCCAGACTCCATGTGACTCATTAAACTTCCTAGGTCCCTACCTTTTCTCTAGCAAAGCACCTTTTTGGAACTCTGGTCCTTTGAACTTTACCAGTAACTTCCTCTTGTTTTTCCAGTAGCCAGTACTCAGACCTGTCATATCTCAGACATCCTCTTAGTATTGCATACTCAGAAATGGCTCCTTACTTGCTGATGGGGAACCCTAGCTGCTGTCATCTGTGTTTTACAAAGACGATTGGTTATTGAGGGGGCAACGCTAGCAACAAGAGGCAAAGTGCTATACCATTGGTGTACTAAGTTACAGTAAGCTACAAAAAAGTAACAGAAACATTGTAGAATGTGATATAAATTGAAATCATGCAAAATATAGACATTTTGATAATCTACTTTGACTTGGCAAAATATGTACTTTTAGCAAAATACGTATTGCCAAACTTTATTCAGTAATATATAAATGTAACCAGTCAGTGACCCTACATCCACTGGAGTCTATAGAATACACTCTAGACCTAACACTAGGCTTCCCAGGATTGGTGAAGAGAAAACTGAAGGCAAACATTTTTACAAAAAGAGTTTATAATCCACTTCAGCAATCACAGTCTTGGATTCAGCGTTCTGCCTTATTTGATGTACTTCTTCCTATTGCCCATATTGAGTCCTTTCAATTTCTGCTCAGAGTGATCTAAGAACTCAAAACTGAATGATACAGTTTTCTCTTGCCAGGGCAGCAATAAATGTAGCTTTGTTTTAGACTTATTTGATGTCCTTTTTTTGTTTCTTTCTGACAAGATCTCAGCAGCGTTCAGCTCTCACAGCAGTAGGCTGATTAATAAGGAGAATTCTTCGTGACCTCCAAAAGAATTATTCACACTTTTGTCCCTCTAGAGAGCTGTTTGTTGTGTTTCTGCCTTAGAGACAGCAGATGGCTGCGTAAGGAGTGGATGTGTGATATACACATATTTGACAAAGAACTAGTATCCAGGATATATGGCGAATTGCTATAAATAAATATGAGAAAGGCTGCTCAAGAGAAAAATGGATAAAACACATGAACAAGACATGTCACAAAAAGAGTATCCAAATGTTCAATATACAAATGCTCATCCTTATATATCATAAACAAATGGAAGATAGTGCAGAAATGCTGAGCAGGTTAGTGGGAAATGGACTCAAGATGAAGAATTATGAAAAAAGACTCATGCCTGTAATCCCAGCACTTTGGGAGGCCAAGGTGGGCAGATCACGAGGTCAAGAGATCAAGACCATCCTGGCCAACATGGTGAAACCCCGTCTCTACTAAAAATACAAAAATTAGCTGGGTGTGGTGGCGTGTGCCTGTAGTCCCAGCTACTCTGGAGGCTGAGGCAGGAGAATCGCTTGAATCCAGGAGGTGGAAGTTGCAGTGAGCCGAGATCACACCACTGAACTCCAGCCTGGTGACAGAGCGAGACTCTGTCTCAATAAAAAAAGGAAAGAAAAAAAAAAAAAGAAAGACTTGATTTATGTTTCATAGCAATTTTAAGAGCTTTGGAAATATAGTTTTCCATAAGATACATCTATAAACAGTTTTAGTGAATGTAAAATATTTCCATACCTATCTTATGTGTGTCCTTTTCAGATAAAATTGAACTCAGATAAAATTCTTTTTAAGAAATATGCTTAGTATCTCATTGTATCAGTGTAGAATTAATTCTTCGTGATAGGTAAATGATCAGAGAAACATTAAAGAGAAACCTTTTTAAAAGTATGTGTGGATCAATGTAAAGAGTGTTAAAAAGTAGTTTTAAAAGGGCTTGCATTCTAGTTTCCATTCTGCCACTAACTAGCAATTTTTGTTAATGGAAAAGTAACTGTATTCTTTGAGCTTTAACTTAAAATGACATGGTTTTATCTGATCTTTCTGGCTCTCTCTAGCTGTAGCTTTGTATGCTATCATTATTTGAAGTCATATGGGACATTACGTCTCTACTGAAAGGAGAATAATACAGTCTGTGTCTTAATTCAGGGTTTAGGGTTTGCATGGCTGAAATCAGGCCAGAGACTAGGCTAGTACCCTCTTTTCTGCTAATACATGATACCATCTATGTTTTTTAATATTGGAGAAAGAAATCTAATCCTTTATTCCACCATGCTTAATGAGGTCACATTTTTGAATAGAGACAGGACTTCAGTAAATATACTACTTACCACTGAATGTCTTCTTTCTTTTCTTCTGTTTCACACTGTGCATATTTTCTGAAATTACTTTTCACATGATTTTAAAATGTTTTGCTTGTAGGTGTATTTTTCCTATATCATGAACTCTTCAAAGGCATTTTTTCCCCATAGTTGTATCCCTAGTGCCTGAAACAGCACCTATCATGCATTAGACAAGATTCACTGAGCAGATAAATTTTCACTGCTGTAACACTCACTAGATATCCTACTATCCATCTTTCTCAGCCCCCTAAATGCAATAGATGGGTATACTTATGAGTTAATTGAAGCAGTGTCTCAAATGTCTGACCTATGGTGTTAGAAAAATGGGAAGGAAGGCTTCACTGTTTACATTCTTCATCCTTACTCTGAGAAATAGGATCTAGTATTTAAATAGTCACTAGAGCAATTTATGTTCTAATTTGATGTCTCCACTCCTCAGTTATTAATATAAATGCTTTCTTTTAGCTATTTTGTCTTCTTTCTCATATCTCCACATATTTAGTGTGATTTCCTACTTTTATTTTGTTTTCTTGAGGGTTGAGATACTCTGGGTTTTCTTTCCCAGGTCATCCTTCCAGATGAAATGTAGATGAGAACTCAAAGGTGCTAAAATCATCTGTGACCACAGCCTTGCATTACGATGAAGTTTGATTCCCTTCTACCTCTCTAAGTGAAGGAGCTGAAGACAGAGTTCCTAAGAAGGCAATTTTTTTAAATTTATGATGAGTTAGCAACAGACAAAGATAAGAAAATATCTTTATTGAAAAAGGTGAGGAGAGGCCAAAATTGTGAGAAATTGAAAGGACTTAGAATTATTATTGAAAACAAAAGAAAAAAGGAAGAATAGACAACAGCAATATGCAAAAATATTTAGGAAAAAATCCATAAATTATACCATTCTACCACAGCAACTAATTTCCTTTGGCGTATTATTTTCCAGGTTCTGTTTATATGCACACATGTTCTACATGGTTTCAATCAAAACATTCGTATTATATGTAACTAGTAGTGTGAACAGTTAGAAACAGACTTTAAAATTATAATTTTAATAAATGCATACACTGTCTATTGTATCAATATACAAAAGTATGTGATAACAAAGTTGGGTGTAGATGTGTGCACCCGTAGTCCTAGTAACTTGGGAGAAGGAGGTGGGAGGGTGAGACAAGAAGATGACTTGAGCCCAGGAGGTTGAAGCTTTAGTATGCTATAATCACACCTGTGAATAGCCACTACACTTCAGTATGGGCAACCTAGTGAGACCTTGTTTCTAAAAAAGAAAAATTGTGTCAAAACATTTTCCAGTAGTGTGTAGGTGTTTTTCATAGATTGTACTGACACCTACCTTGAAAAATGGGATGGAGTTAGAGGAAGTAGGTGGTTCACATATCTGATCCCCTCGCCACTCCCTCCTTCAGAAGCTACCCAGCAAGCACTATTAATGGCAGCAAACATATATGAAACTCTTTATGTTTTGGAAAATACTTCTGTATCTATTTCTTACTTGATCCTTAAAAGAACGTGCAACATTCAAATAGAGGATCTGTTGGTAGTATTATATATCTAGCTTATCAATATTGAAACCTTTGTGAAAACAGGCACAAAATCAGTGGAACAGAGTAGAGAACTCAGAAATTAATCCACGTATGTACAGCTAACTGATTTTTAACAAAGGCACCAAAAACATACATTAGAAAAAGGACACTTTCTTCAATTAACAATGCTGAGAAAGCTGAATATTCATATGCAGAAGAATGAAATGAGATATATTCTTACCATATATACAAATAAACTCAAGATGGATTAAAGACTTCCACGTTAGACCTCAAACTACAAAACTACTAGAAGAAAACATAGGAAAAGTGCTTTAGGACATTGGTCTGGGCAAAGGTTTTATGGGTAAGATTTCAAAAGCACAGGAAACAAAAATAAAAATAGATAAATGGGGCTATATTAAACTGAAAAGCTTCTGCACAGCACTAGAAACAGTCAGCATAGTGAAGCGATAACCTGTAAAGTAGGAAAAATATTTGGAAACTACTCATCTGACAAGGGACTCAACAATAAAAAGTTAAATAACCTCATTAAAAAGTGGGCAATGGAACTGAATAGACATTTCTCAAAAAAAGACCAATGGCCAACAAACATAAAAAATGCTCAAGATTTATGAGAATCATCTAGGTAATACAAATTAAAACCACAATGAAATATTGCCTCATCCCAGTTAAATGGCTATTAAAACAAAGACAACAAATAACAAATGCTGGTGAGGATGCAGAGAAAAGGGAACTCTTATACACGATTGGTAGAAATGTGAATTAGTACAGCCATTGTGGATAACAGTATGGAGGTTCCTTGACAAACTACAAACAGAACTACCATGTGATCCAACAATCCCACTACCGGGTATATATCCAAAGGAAAAGAGATAAGTATGTCAAAGAGGTATCTAAACTTCAATGTTTATTGTAGCACTATTCACAATCAAGATACAGAATCAACCTATGTGTCCATCAACAGGTGGATAAATAAGAAAATGTGATATATATGTGTGTGTGTGTACACACACAGTACACATGCACACACACACACACGGAATACTATTCAGCCATAAAAAGAATAAAATCCTGTCATCCACAATAACTTGGATGTGTCTGGAGAATGTTATGTTAGGCAAAGTAAGTCAGGCACAGAAAGATAAATAGCACATGTTTTTGCTCGCATGTTGGAACTAAAAAATTATTTTGAGCCCATGGAAGTAGAGTAGAATTATGGGTATTAGAGGCTGGGAAGAGTAAGGGGAAGGGGAGGATGGAGGGAGGTTCGTCCATGGATACAAAATTATAGCTGGATAGAAGGCATGATTCTAGCGTTCTGCAGCATGGTAGGGTGAATACGGTTGCATGTAATTTAGTGTATATTTGCAGAAAGCTAGAAGAGAGAACTGTGAATGTTCATAACACAAAGAATGATAAATAAGGAAATAGATATACTAATTACTCTGATTTGAGCATTATACATTGTATATCACTCTGTACCCCATAAATTATTTTTATTTCATGCCAACTAAAACTAAAAAGGAAAAAAAAGTAAGAACACTTTGGCTTAGAGAGGTGAGATAACTTGTGAAAAGACCACATGCTACTAGTTAATAGCAGAAATGGATCTTAATAAGTTTGGAAAATCAGAAGCCTGTGTGTGCATTCATTTTCTCTCTCCCTCTGACTCTCTCTGTGTATCTGTTCCATCCAGATATTTAGTTATTAGATTAGTAGGGTCCACAAGAGAAAAGTACAACATGAATCATAAATCATGTCGGCCTTATGATAGATAATTGGGAAAAGTCCAGGGATGATTTTTAAAAACTGGAATCCACTTGGGACTGTATATACATGTGCAAATGTTGTTCCACCTGTAGGGATCTTCAAAAGTAGAAACTATAATATTGTAGCATTAATGATTACAGGAGTCACTTGAAAATAATTGAACATAGTCCCAACTGGGGCAATTAAAACTTTTTATAAACAACACAAGCTCTGGAGACCAAGAAGGAAAGTGGAATCATTACTAATCTAAATAAGCCAATGTCACTTAGCAGCCGGATTAGGTAGCTACGATCCAAACAATAATTGCAAGATCAGGAAAGTCTCATGATAAACTTTTGTCTATCAGGATTGGGATTTCATGAGCAAATCATTTATTTGATTGTTTCCTGGGACTGTCACCTGGGTACTCGTTTTCTTTTACAGTCATGCATGGCCTAATGACATTTTGGTCAATGACAGAACACATCTATGACAGTGGTTCCATAAGATTATAATACTGTATTTTTACCATATCTTTTCTATGTTCAGATATGTTTAGGCACATAAATACTTGCTATTGTGTTATAATTGCCTGAAGTACTCAGTACAGTAACATGCTGTACAGGTTTGCAGTTCAGGAGCAATAGGGTATACCATATAGCCTGGGTGTGTAGTAGGTTTTACCATCTAGGTTTGTGTAAATACATTCTGTGATGTCCACACAGCCACAAAATTGCCTAAATACTCGTTTCTCAGAATGTATCACCATTATTAAGCAATGCATGGCTGTATTTTAAAGTGAAAGCATGTGTCTACCTGCCTCTACTCCACCAGAAATATTCTTTGGCTTGGAGTTGAGAGGCCGTATGCTGGCAGCCCTCACTATCTGAGGCCTTGTTAGTCTGATTCATGGCCAAGAAATGTGTTTCCAAGGCAGTACTATCTCCTGCTCTGTGTAGCTGAAACAGCTGTTCCTGACATCTTTCTGAAGGGAAAGGCACAAAAGGGACACTGTGATACCTGGGGGAACATATATAAGAATGTGAAGTTTCTCTTCCACTTGTTGGGCCTCAGTGAAGCTAATGCTTGTGTTAATGAGTGAACAATATCTGTGCAGTATGATTATGGTATATGACCATACTACCACTCATGGCACTTGGATTCCCTATTCTTTTCTTCATCAGGATACCTTCCCAAGGTGTAGGCATATGTCATTAGGACAGGATTCCTTGGTGTGCAGAAGTGGACGATGGCATTTTGCTGCACTACAGGATTTCTTGACTACATAAATCTCTGGAATGCTTATTCAAATTGAAGATTCCTATTCCCAACCACATACTTGCAGAATCAGAGCTTTGGGGGCTGGGAGGAGGAGCTCCTTTTTTTTTTTTTTTTTTTTTTTTTTTTTTTTTTTTTTTTTACCAGGTGCTGTGCATGACTGTTTTTAGCACACTAACATTTAAGAATCTTTTCCAGAGATAGCACAGATAGCCTGCCACCTAACGATGTTGGGACATGTTGCGGTACTTCGTTTTTGGAGATGTTGCTTATATTTTTAGACCCTTTATACAGTGGTCAGGTTCTTTGAGGAAGGAATCCACAAGCTCAGGAATTCTGAATCTAGGGATCTTTTGGCTTCTGGGGCTTCTCTTCAAGAATCATTCATATATGTATGCAAACTTTTGAGTTTTATGCATTATTTTTGGAGATAAGAATGACAGAAAGATTTGGAGATATTTCGCTAGCAAGGTGTGCTAGCTTTGTTCTCAGATGGAGCCTTTGCCCCAAATCTGTGTTTCCTTTTCAAATTTCATAGTGTGTGCAAAGTCACCTAGAAGGACAATAAAACTCCTCTTTATCCATCTCCAAATATAAGTAGCCAACTTCCTGTTTGCTTTTCTCTGGGGGCAGCAAGGCATGGACTCTTGGGTGAAGGACTCCTAGATTTGCTTCTTGGGTCTGCCGTTTATTAGCTGTGCTGCCTTGAGCAAATATAATGGTCACTCTGGACTCTGGTAGTCTCACCAGTGAAGTGGAGCTAAATGATTACCTAATTGAGTGGTTACTGCCACTAATGGGATCATGTTTATAAAATGCCTGGATCAGTACTCAACAAATATCAGTTTCTTTTGCCATTTCTTCCTCTCTGTGTGTGTGTGTGTTTGCATAAGTGGGCCTGTAGACAGGTGAGCAGGTCAGACATACATAGACATGTCAGGTGATATAGTGAAGGCCATCTTTAAGATTCCATTTTCATCAAAACCAGGATTTCTTGAAAAATGCAAAAGGAGAGAAAGCAGGAACTTGATTTGCTGAGTTTGACCTAGTAAAAGAAGCCATATTCACCCTTAGGAAGGTGAGAACAGTATGGAGGCTTTCACTGAGATCTGACTGGGCCATGTTTCTTTGCATTTTCATGGTACTTGAGGGAAGTAGAAACAAATTTAATTTTCGTATACATCTCTGGAAAATATTGCTACGCCATTAGCATTTCTTGGATAAAACCTCTAGCAATGTACAGTGCAGGAGACCAAATGTAAGCAAGGCGTCTTTGCTCCACCTACTCTTGGCTCCATTTGGACTAAGGCAGCAGTGACTGGAGGAGAGCGGCAAAGGCCAAGGTTGCCTGGTGGAGGCAGCTGTGCACTGCTGGGTAGGGTGGAGCAGAGTTTCTTCCCAGTGGGCAGGAGGTTGATTTCTAGGACTTACCATGGTGATAGTGAGAGTGGTAGGAGGAGGCTAATGGTCCTGTGGTTCTTCCCAAACCTAGACACCCTTACTGAGTACTCAGAAGGCCCTAGCTAAAGGGTTAAAAACTAAAAATAAACAAAAACCCAGACAGCAATAACAAGAACAACAAAACAACCTCTCTAGATTCCTGGCTTTATACTAGCCCACCTGACTTTATACTTTTCTCGTTTCTGATCAAAAACTTCCTGTACACATTGGGAGGAATCTCTAACATAACTATAAAGAGATTGCTATAGCTGAGTTAATTTTGACGTACCCACATTAACAAAGAAGACTAGCAGATAATCTGAACATTTCTCTTTGCCTTTGGATTATATTTCTTCATTTGCTTTTTAGAAATTTTTTTGTAATCAGATACACTCCATGTAATATTTGTGTGTCAAATCACTAATTTTTTTGTTCCAAAATGAACTATTTGCATAGTGTGGCAGTAATACACACACACTCTCTCTCACACACATGATCTTAACAGGGATTTACTTCACTAAACATTATTCATAATATGTGTAATTCACAGGCTGGTAATGGGCATCTTGACTACAGCTGAAGTTTTGTGTTTTAAGTATTTGACTCCAGTAGGCCTGTATGTAATAAGCTTGCTAGGACAAGTGTAAGTAGAGTTGATTATTATCTATAATATTTGATTTTAGGAGTAAGCCAGAATATTGTATGTTAAGTATCTGCTCTTCTAATCCCATAAGCTTCCTCATTCATTTCCCCTAGTTAAGAATTGATCTCATTTTGTTACTTATCTAGTAAGTGAAAATCCTCTCCTGTAAGTTAGCCTATTTTAATCAGCTTTTCAGATCATGTTCTTCTAGACAGGAGATTGAACTAGATGCTGGATAGGAATGAGAATGATGCTGAAAAAAATAAATTCTACTCTACGCCGGTCATTGTGATAGGCCGTAATGAATGAGAAATTGTCCCTTGTCTCAACGAGGGGGACAATTTCCAAAGAGCAGGGAAGACAGGCACAAATACATGTATGGTGGACCAGTGTTAAAGCAGAGGTCAGTACACTGGGAGAATAGTTAAGGGAATAGGAATGGTATCAAAGGCACTTTTCCCAAGAAAATAAATTGACATTAAAGCATGTTTTAATAGCCATCCAATATGAATAGGGGAAGGACCATGTTTTATTTATCCTGGCTCTATCTCCAGAAATTTAGTGTCTTTGACATGGTAGACACTGTTGATTATGAGATAATCTGAAGTGGTGTTACAGTTTTTCCCAAAGCCAGATCTGAATATAGCTATTTGCTCCTGAAAATTTGGAGGGTTTAAGTGCATGTCTTATTTTAACAGAGCCACAAAAAGCGCATCCAGGGATCACCAGGCACATTCTTCCAGATGTCCTGGAAAACCATTAGAACTGACTGGAGGGCTGGACTCAGAGTCATTCCCCTGACTGTGCTTCCATCATTAGCAGACGCTAGAAACACTGAATCCACTGCTTTCATCCAAGAAACACTTCAGCTTTCCCCAATGTTCTTCGCATATTCCTTACATTTTCTACTTCTCAGTTCCTTTGCTTATGCCTTTATATCTTGGATATTCTTTCATATCCTCTCAGCTTAAATGGATCCTCCCCACCTTTGAAGGCATATTTTACAATCTACTTTTCCATGAAGATTGTCCTTATTGCTGTAAATAGTAGTGATCCGTTCCATCTCTGACCTCGAAGTCTACCTACTGCTTATTATACCAAGCACTGTCTATGATGCCTCATTTGTTCAACATTTTAAAATGCAAGCCATGTGTTAGACCATGTATCTTTCCCCACTGAAGAGCAAGGGGCATTAGCGTGACTCATCCATGTTAGATTCCCAAAATGATAGGCCAGCTCATGGATAGTTCTTACAAATACATAGGCTGCCGTAGCTCAGGAGACAAGAAACCCTTGGGACTACTGGTCTTTATATTTCTTGATACAAAATACCTGAACTGAGAATAAAAATCATAGCTTCTTGTTAGCTGTTGTTGCTCGGACACTTAAAGAAGAAGGTATAATCAATCCATCTCTGAAGTGATGAGGTTAGGAGAAAGAAGAGATACTAACCTACAGTTTACAGAAGGAAAAAGGTGAGCTTCAGAATTATGTGTTCATATTATAAAGATATTAAAATGTGTTCTAAAATCAATTCCCAATTGTCTCCATGGGTTCTAGAACTTCTGCATGTTTGAGGCCACTGAGTCACAGAAGTACAAGGAAGAGGCCATGGGCATCCATCTCAGACTCATTTATGCATTGTCCACTCACCTTATCTAAGCATCTTGTGTCTAATATAGGAATTAATCTGTGAAATCATCTGCTTTAAAAATATATTTACAATTATATTTATATGGACCTTATAATATATAAAGTACATTCACAGTTATTGTCTCATTTAATTTGCATAACAATCCTTTGAAATATTTATTATTTTTTACAGACTAAAATATGAAGTTCAGAGAGACTTTATGAGTTAAAAGTTGCACTGTCTTAGAAATGAAAATGATACTACATCTTATAACTCGGGATTCAGTGGTCTTTCTGTTACCTCTGTACTAATGGTTTCTTTCTGTAAAAGGGGACAATTCAGATTTGAAAGATTTAGGGAAAAAATCACATTCTAGACTTTTGTTGTCCAGTAATATAGCCACTAGCCATAGGTGGCTACTGAGCATTTGAAATCTGGCCAGGTATAAAATACACTATGAATTTCAAAGATTTGTACAATAAAAGAACATAAAATATCTCATTATTTTAAAAATATGAATTACATGTTGAAATGATAACATTTTGCGTGTACAGCTGGCCTGTGTGCCTGTGGGTTCCACATCTGTGGATTCAACCAACTGCAGATGGAAGATTTTTTTTAATGGGTGGTTATATCTGTACTGAATATGTGCAGACATTTTTCTTGCAATTTTCCCCCAAAAAATATACTAAAAGAAATATTAACATAGCATTTACATTGTATTAGGTATTCTAAGTAATCTAGAGATGATTTAAAATATACAAAAGGATGTTCTTAGATTATATAAAAATATTACACCATTTCAAATCAGGGACTTGAGCATGCAGGGATTTTGGTATCTGAGGGAGTCCTGAAACCAATCTCCCTTGGATATCAAGGTGTGACTGAACTGAGTTAAATAAAACATACTACTAAAATGTATTTTTTCTTTTTATTTTGACTTTTTACAAAATGAACTTCTAGGATATTTTAAATTGCCCATGTGTCTGCATGTATGTCTATTGGGCAATGCTGGTCTAGCATTTACCTTTGCAAAATACTTTCAATAGTCATAGTTTTAATAATACTGTGAGATGCATTGAAATGTTTAAAAACACTTTTCTTATGCTTTTAAATTGCTAAAAACTACCTGGGTCCTGAATGAGGTCTGAATCAATGTAGTAGATTATTTTGGTCAGAAATACAACCTCATAAATTTGTATCCCTAGGCTAGTAGAGTTTACTGTTTATCGGTTGGTTAAATAAAGCAGATGCTAGTTATCATTGCTTATTTTGTGTGGACTAAGATGGAATGTGTATAATATTTCTTTCTACAAACACAAAAACAGAATGCAATTTGTTGCAATAAGCTATTTGACATGCACATTACACTGCCATGGAATCTCTGAGTTTTCAAATAGGTGGCAAAATACTGAAATGTAAAATTGTACAGTTTCTATTCTTCATCTCAGAAGACTTTCCTTGAGAAGATGTCTTCAAAGATGGGCTTTACATAATCAGCTAATGCATTCTGGCACAAAATGAATCAGAGAGAAAAGTTTAGAGAATGAAACAAGAAAGAAGAAGGATGACTTCAGCTCTAGGAGAAAATAACCGAAACTAGTGCCTCTCAAATGTTAATGCGCTCACAAATCATGTGAGAATCCCACTAAAATGTAGATCCTTACTCAGCAGGTGTGAGGTAGGGCCTGAGACTGTGCATTTCTAAAAAAATCTCTGAGTGATGCTGCCACTACTGGTTCATAGACCACACTGTGTGGCAAGAACCTGAAGCACAGAAATGTTTTAGAAAGTGAGAACATAGGAAAAAGAAACCTAACAGGCTTGAGAAGATGGAAGAAGGGTGCAGAACACTAGAATAAAACAAGGAACATGAGCAGAATAAGACATTTTACTTGGAGAGGGAGCCCAGCAGGAATTACGGGGCACGCAGGAGAATTACATATGAGTTAAGAGTGGTCAGTGTGTTTGTAACACTCAGGACAGATTTTAAAAACATGCTTAAAAAAACCCATGATATTAAAGACAAAAAACTGAGCATATAGGTTTTTTGAACATTACTTTGATAAGCCTCTGTGACTAGACTACACTCATGGATGCTAATTGGGAAGGAGTGATGGGAAAGGAAGACTCTAGGGTATTTCTGTAACAGGCAAAGGGCAATTGGACACTCACTTTTGCACATGACTCTCCATCTCCATCATTTAGGATGAGAAAGAGCAGATACAAAAGGCACAGGTTCGGTAGAATGGGGAAGCCTGCTCAGAGAATAGCTGTTCTGTGACCAGGCAGCTCATTTGTTTTAAACTGTGAGAAGGATTTGGGAAATAAGGAGTCACTTACATCCTGGGAACTCAAGCTGCCTAAGGAAGTGGGCTTGTCCTATTATAGCAGTAATATATTGGAAACAAGAAGACATGAACAGCCTATTACATAGCCAGGTAGCTGGGCAGAATGACAAAATGCAAACCTAGACATTTGAGCCAGATTCGATGTAATCTTGGGGCAAATATGAGAGTCTGGAGAGGGCTCTGTGAGAAGCCCAACACTAAATAAAGGGTCAGCTTTTTCAGAGAAAAGGCCATGATTGACCCCAGAATAGATGATTCCACGATGTGTGCTATTTGGGAGCCTCCAAATGGCAACACAAACATCTGGGTTGTTTGCCTTGCCAGTAGTGGCAGCACTAGTGTGTTATATTGGACTCCATGGCCTCGGCGAGAGACGTAGCCTTAGCCCAGAGGAAGGTCAGAGATCCAGAAGGTAGAAATAGGTTTGGGAAGTCTGCCATTCTACCATCATCCAGCTTTTTACTCAAGTATAAGAACAAACTTCCCACCTGGAAATCAATGTATGATTAGATTAAAAATAGAACAAACGGGCCGGGCGCGGTGGCTCAAGCCTGTAATCCCAGCACTTTGGGAGGCCGAGACGGGCGGATCAC
>NW_012107241.1:414264-415766 GCF_000951045.1 Mandrillus leucophaeus
AGATTGCACCATTGCACTCTAGCCTGGGTGACAAGAGCGAAACTCTGTCTCAAAAAGAAAAAAAAAGTAATTTGAAATCAGATGAAATTACTTATATTTAGATTAGTAAATATATGCACAGATAATTACATTAATAAAATGTAAAACAACATATATGAAAGTGAAAAGTAAAAAATATTTTCAATTTAAAGTTAATACCATTGCTGTAATTGAACAACAATTTTTACCTTTAGTTTCCTGAATCCAAGCCCAAAAGGAAATCATCATCATGCTGTACTGCATAGTCGTATCAGAAGATAAACCACGCCTAATTTCAAAACAAATTGAGCAATGTGATGGAAATTATGACAACAATTTTATAATAACTGTGGGAGAATTTTTCTTGATTGTTTCTTGTGAAGGGCTTATTGAAAGCCAATATTGTCTTAAAGTGTAATTCAATGAAGAAGATTCAACAAAGGACTAAGCTAATATGGTCTCAGTATTCGGCAAATGTTGATCCAAAAATAAGACTTACAATGTTTAGATGAAGAGATAATGTTTATAATCTTATTAAAATATCTTGTTTTTTTCAGCATGACCAGTATATGTGCAGTATTTTATAACTTTGTTTGTTTCTTTTGAGTTGGTATTTTCTTTGTAAGCTGTAACTAGGTGTCTTTAATTTCCTCCACATGTTTTGAGATAAACACAATAAAAAAGTTTATGATTTTTAAGAATGAACTCATACAATCAACCAAGATAGTACGCTGTATGGGGAATGTGATGTATTAGTTAATTCATTTGTTCAGCATATGCTTATCATGGACATCATGTGCCAGGCACTGTCCTGAGTGTTGGAATATTATGGTGAATATGATAGACAAGGTATCTCTTTACTTTTAGGGGATGAAAAAGATGATAGACAATACAGAAGTAATTCAATGAGCAAACATGATAATTATAGACATAGATGAGTCCTTCGGAAAAAATGAGTTATGTAATTTTCGGTGGGTCAAATTCTACTCTCAATAGAGTTCTTTGAAGAAAGGACATTTGAGATGAAACCTAAATGAAGAAAAGGGTACAGTTACGCAGAAACCAGAAAGGCAGTGGCAAGTACAAAGTCCAAGGCTGGAACAAACTTGGCGATATTCAAGAAACGGAGAAGGCAGTATCGCAGACAGTCAGTGAGAGAGGGAAAAAAGGAATCAAGGGAGGCTGGATAAGTAGGCAAATTCTAGATCACTTAGGGAGTTTTAATTCTATCCTAAGTACAATGAGAAGCAATCGGAATGTTTCAAAAGCAGAGCAATGTAATCTGTTTTACATTTGAAAAATATTTCTGGTTATTGATTAGAAAATAGATAGATGTATATGTGTGTGTATGTTTGTGGGAAGGGTGAGATAGGGAAAGACAGTGCTACTGGCCAGAGTGGAAGCAGAGAGGACACTTTTGATGCTGTTAAACTTATTTTGGTAAGAAACAATGTGATTTTAGTTCTAGGAATAGCAGTAGAAAT
>NW_012107241.1:417861-420007 GCF_000951045.1 Mandrillus leucophaeus
AAAAAAAAAAATAGAACAAACACACAAATGAAAATATAGTTTTCTAAAATACATTCTGAGCCATGCTCGTGCTGTAAAATGTTTTTAAAAAGCGTGCAGTTGGCCTATCATCGAGTAAGTTTGATAATGTGTTTATATAGTCCTTCAGGAGGACTGAGACATCCTCCTGAATTAACTAGTTAAACAAAACCAGTTTAACTAGTTAATTCAGGATGTCTGAAATCATATGATCCTTAGATACTTATTTAAAGTAACACCTTTTAACATCTCCCTGAATGATTCTTTTGCTGAACACCCTTGGAAACCTTGATGTAGAAAATTATAATTCACCTTAATAGTAGATACCTTCTTTATAGGAAATCCTGGAGGAAGAGTCAGCCGTTGGCAAATGTGTCATTAGCAAAAGTGTTCTCATAGTCCTCAGCCTCTTGTTTATGCATCTACTTAACTAATTTGCTTGAAGAAACTGTGGAGTCCTAATTAGGGAAAGGGAGTCAGGCTGGTGGGAGCAGGGAAAAGCAAAAAAGAGAAAGCAGAGGAGCTACAAGTCTGTTTTTCTTCATGGCCCAGGACACACAGCTCTCCTGCAAAAATAACTCAGTCTTCTTGCACCCAACTATCACCAGACACCTGCAAATCAGCTCCCTGCAACCTTGGCGTTATCAGTACTGCACAAAGCCCTTCTCAACAAACAGCATAAACACCACCCTATAAAATTTTCAGCAAGCCTTTGTTTCCTTGCAGTCAGCTTCTGCTGACTAGCTTATCGTCTCCCTGGCAACGTATTTTCCTACTTTCTCTAATAAGTCTGTCTTCCTTTACCTACAACTGTCTTGATAAATTATTTTACCCCTGCACCAGCGGCTGACGTTTCTCCACAACAGAAATGCCCTGGTTTTAAGCATTAGTCTTGTCTCTAACTCTGGAGTTAAAGGTTCTGTCCTTTGCTAAGAGAATTTGTTCCACTGGAGGGTATGGAAAAGTGTGCTTGTGGTTCCTAAAATCTATGGGTAGGTAGATGTTTACTGACTCTATTTCATCTGAGTGCTCACTTTTTGGTCTTCATAACACAAAGTCAGTGTTTTCATAGATAGAAATATCTGTGCTGTGAAGTATATTAGAGGCAAGCTGGGTTCTACCTGTCTAATTAGACTTTTTCTCTCTCATCTCCACAGATTTCTCAGAGAAGAATGGGTATAAAAAACCATTCCATAGTGACTGAGTTTCTGCTTTCAGGATTAACTGAACAGCCAGAGCTTCAGCTGCCCCTCTTCGGCCTCTTCTTAGGAATTTATACAATTACTGTGGTGGGAAACC
The DNA here is from genome assembly GCF_000951045.1 of Mandrillus leucophaeus. NCBI lineage: Eukaryota > Metazoa > Chordata > Mammalia > Primates > Cercopithecidae > Mandrillus > Mandrillus leucophaeus. The sequence goes on from NW_012107241.1 coordinate 419,179, forward strand.
TCGGCATGATCTCAATAATTAGGCTGAATCATCAACTTCATATCCCCATGTACTATTTCCTGAGTAGTTTGTCCTTTTTAGATGTCTGCTATTCTTCTGTCATTACCCCTAAAATGCTATCAGGGTTTCTATGCAGAGACAGATCCATCTCTTATTCTGGATGCATGACTCAGCTGTTTTTTTTCTGTGTTTGTGTTATTTCTGAATGCTACATGCTGGCAGCCATGGCCTATGATCGCTACGTGGCCATCTGCAGTCCACTGCTCTACAAGGTCATCATGTCCCCTAGTGTCTGTTCTCTGCTGGTGGCTGCTGTCTTCTCAGTAGGTTTCACTGATGCTGTGATCCATGGGGGTTGTATACTCAGGTTGTCCTTCTGTGGATCAAACATCATTAAACATTATTTCTGTGACATTGTCCCTCTTATTAAACTCTCCTGCTCTAGCACTTATATTGATGAGCTTTTGATTTTTGTCATTGGTGGATTTAACATGGTGGCCACAAGCCTAGCAATCATCATTTCATATGCTTTTATCCTCACCAGCATCCTGCGCATCCACTCTAAAAAGGGCAGGTGCAAAGCCTTTAGTACCTGTAGCTCCCACCTGACAGCTGTTCTTATATTTTATGGGTCTCTGATGTCCATGTATCTCAAACCTGCTTTTAGCAGCTCACTCACCCAGGAGAAAGTATCCTCAGTATTTTATACCACTGTGATTCCCATGTTGAATCCTCTGATATATAGTCTGAGGAACAAGGAAGTGAAAAATGCCCTGACGAAACTTTTAAGGAGAAAAATACCTTTATCTCCATGACAAATATGCTCTTT
>NW_012107241.1:422947-427058 GCF_000951045.1 Mandrillus leucophaeus
TTTGAATATATTCCATTTTAAATTTTGGAGGTGGAAGGTGGAGCAAGAGGGCAGAATAGAAGCCTACACTCTTTGTCCCCCTGTGCTGTAACATCAAATTTTTAACAACTATTGCCACACAGAAAAGCACCTTCACGAGAACCGAAAAGCTGATGAGCAGTCACAGTACCTAGTTTTAACTTTAATATCATGGACAGAGGCATCGAGGAAGCCAGGAGAGACAGTCTAGAATCACCTTTGCCATCTTTCCTCCATTCCCTGGCAGTGGCTATGAAGCATGTAGAATCTGTGCACTTTGGGAAGGGAGAGTACAGTGACTGGGGGACTTGGCATTGAACTCAGTGCTGCCCTGTCAAAGCAGAGGATAAACCCATGCTAGGCTCAGCCAGTGCCTGCACACAGAGGGACCATTTGGACCAGCCCTAGCCAGAGAAGAATCACCCATCCCAGCACTCAGAACATGAGTTTCTTGCCAAGCCTCGCCACCGCAGGCTGAAGTGCTCTGTAGTCCTAGGTAAACTTGAAAAGCAGTCTAGGGCACAAGGACTGTAATCCCTAAGCAACTCCTAGTGCTAGTGTGGGCTTAGAACCAGTGAACTAGGATGACAGGTGACCTAGGGAGACACCAGCTGGCATGGCTAAGGGAGAACTTGCACTATGCCTCCCCCAACCCCAGGCAGAGCAGCGTGTAGCAATGAAAGTGACTCCTTCCTTCTGCTTAAGAAGTGGAGAGTGAAGAGTAAAGCAGACTTTGCCTTGCATCTTGGATATCAGCTAAGTCACAGTAGGACACGGTACCAGGCGGAGTTGTGAGACCCCCATTCCTGGCCCTAGTTACTGGATGACATTTCTAGACTCACCCTGGGAGAAAGGGAGCCATTGCCTTGAAGGAAAAGACCCAGTCCTGGCAGGGTTCATCACCTGCTAACTAAAGAGACCTTGGTCTTTGAATAATCAGCAGTGATACTCAGGGAATATGCCATGGGCTTTGGGCTCTGAGACATGCTAGCTTTAGGAGAGACTCAGCATATTCCCAGCTGTGGTGACTACAATGAAAGTTTCCTGTTTGAGAAAAACAGAGGGAAGAGTAAAGAAACTTTTTATTGCACCCTAGCTACCAGCTTGGCTACAGTGAGATATAGAAATGAGCAGGCCTAAGTCCATGCCTAAGCTCTTGGACAGCACATCTGGGCCTGCCCTGGGCTATAGCGGAGGCCATTGCCCTAAAGGGTGAGTCCCAAGCCTGGCAGTATTCACCACAAATTGATAGAAGAGTCCTTGGGCTTTAAGCAAACATCAGCAGTGGCCTGGCAGAACTCCCCATGGTGGTGGTGGTGGCCACAAAAAGAGGCTCCTCTGCCTTTGGTAAGGGGAGGGAAGAGTGGGAAGGATTTTGTATTGTGATTTGAGTGCCAGCTTAGCTGCAGTAAAACAAAACATCAAGTAAGGTTTTTGACTCCAATTCCTGGCTCCCAGACAGCATTTGCAGACATATCCAGGGCCTGGGGAACTCGCTATGCTGAAGGAAAAAGCCTTGGGCAAAACCCAGTGCTCTGCTGGCATCAAGTCTGACCCAATTCAGTCCAGCGGTGGTGGCCACAGGGGTGCTTGCCTTACTCCCACCATGCACACCAGTTCCAGGTGGATCAGCACAGAGAGAGTGAGACCCTGTGTATCTGGGAGAAAGTAAGGGAAAAGAATAAGAATCTCTTCTGGGTAATCCAGAGAATTCTTTTGGATCCTATCAAAGACCAAGGCAGTACCTCTGCAAGTCTGCAAAACGCACAGCATTATTGGACATGGGACACATGTCCCTTTGAATACCTGGAAAACCTTCCCAAGAAGGACAGGCACAAACAAGCCTAGACTGTGAAGATTACAAGTGCCTAACTCTTTAATGTCCGGACACTGAAGAACATCTACAAGCATCAACACCATCTACAAAACGTGACCTCACCAAATGAACTATGTGAGGCAACAGGGTCCAATCCTGGAGAAACAGATATGTGACCTTTCAGATGGAGAATTCAAAATAGCTATTTTGAGGTAACTCAAATAATTTCAAGATAACACAGAGAAGAAATTCAGAATTTTATCAGATAAATTTAACAAAGAGATTAAAATAATTAAAAAGAATCAAGCAGAAATTATAGAGCTGAAAAATGCAATTAACATGTTTAAGAATGCATCAGAGACCTTTAACAGCAGAACTGATCAAGTAGAAGAAAGAATTAGTGAACTTGAAGACAGCCTATTTGAAAATACAGAGGAGAGAGAAGGAAAAAGAATACAAAATGGTGAAACAGCCTACAAGATCTAGAAAATAGCTTCAAAAGCAAGAATCTAAGAGTTCTTGGCATTAAAGAGGAGATAGAGAATGAGATAAAGGTAAAAAGTTTATTCAAAGGGACAATAACAGAGAACTTCCCAAACCTAAAGAAATACATTAATATTTAAATATAGGAAGGTTATAGAACACTAAGCAAATCTAACCCAAAGAAGACTACCTCATGGCATTTAATAATCAAACTCCCAAAGGTCAATGACAAAGAAAGGATCCTAAAAGCAGCAAGAGAAAATAAACAAATACCACATAATAGAGCTCCAATACATCTGGCAGCTAACTTTTCAGTGGAAACCTTACAGCCCGGGAAAGTGTGTCATGACAATTCAATTCCTGAAAGAAAAAAAACTTGTACCCTAGAATAGTATATCCACTGAAAGTGTCCTTTGTACACAAAGGAGAAATAAAGACCTTCCTAGACGAACAAAAGTTGAGGATTTCGTCAACACCAGACTTGTCCTACGAGAAATGGTAAAGGGAATTCTTCAATCTGAAAGAAAAATATGTGAACGAGCAAGAAGAAGCCATGTGGAGGTATACAACTCACTGGTAATATTATACAGTAAGCACACAGACAAGCACAGATTAATATAATGCAGTAATTGTGGCACATAAACTTCTCTTAAGTATAAAGACTAAATGATGGGCTAATCCAAAATAACTACAACAACTTTTGAAGACACGGACAGTACAATAAGACATAAAGAGAAACAATAAAACATTGAAAAGCGGAGAGATAAAGTGTAGTGTTTTTATTATTAGTTTTCCTTTTGCATGTTTGTTTATGCAATCAGTGTTAAGTTATCATCAGTGTAAAATAATGGATTATAAGATAACACTTGCAAGCTTCATGGTAATCTCCAACAACACACAACAGATACATGAAAAAATAAGAAGCAAGAAATTAAAGCATATCAGTAGAGAAAATCACCTTCACTAAAAGGAAGACAGGAAAGAAGAAGGAAGAGAATACCACAAAACAACCAGAAAATCCAATAACAAAATGGCAGTAGTATGTCCCCATTTATCAATAATGACACTGAACGTAAATGGTCTAAACTCTCCAATCAAAAGACATAGAGTGGCTGAGTGGATGAATAAACAGGACCCAACAATCTATTGCCTAAAAGAAACACACTTCATCTATAAAGATACACATAGATTGAAAACAAAGGGATGGAAAAAGATATTCCATGCTAATGGAAACAAAAAAAGAGCAGGACTAGCTATACTTACATCAGACAGAATAGATTTCAAGAAAAAAAAAAACTGTAGGAAGAGACAAGGAAGGTCATTATATAATGATACAGGGGTCAATTCAACAATAGGATATAAAAATTATAAATACATACACACCCAACACTGGAGCACACAGATATATAAAGCAAATATTATTAAAGCAACAGAGAGAGCTAGATCTCAATACAACAACAACTTGTGACTTCTACACCCCACTGTCAACATTGGGCAGATCGCCTACACAGAAAATCGACAAGGAAACTTCAGACTTTATCTGCACTATAGAACAAATTGACCTAATAGATATTTACAGGACATTTCATCCAGTGGCTATAGAATACACATTTTTCTCCTCAGCACATGGATCCTTCTAAAAAATGGACCATATGTTAGACCATAAAACAAGTCTTAAATCATTCAAAAAATTTAAAATAATATCAAGTATCTTCTCTAACCACAATGGAATAAAACTACAAATCAGTAATGAGAAGAATTTTGGAAACAACACAAACACAAAGAAATTAAACA
>NW_012107241.1:428418-429706 GCF_000951045.1 Mandrillus leucophaeus
TTTTAATAAAGTTAAAATAAAAATTTCAAGATAAGGAAAATGTAAACAATAAAAGCGAGTCAAGACCAGTCAAAATAAAAACACAGATGCACCATAAAATCTGAAATAGTTGCAATGTTTGATCTTCATATCTGTCTGAGATTCCAAGTAGCCAAAATTAACATAAATATAATAGTAGAGTTAGTTATACAATTTTCAATGTATGTTAAACAATGCTTATTATAAAGAAGCAAGCATTTCAGTTATTCATAGTAAGCAAAGTTTTCTTATAAAGTAACAATCACTTCTAACTCATTTTCTCTTCCCCAAAGAGACAAAAACGATTTACGTGGAACTTTATATAGGAGTTACTGAAAGATACTACTACACAGATCTTTTGAAAGAAAGAGGAAAGCTGTGTTTTTACATAAAGTGCTTAGTTTTTCTGTGTGTTATAGCTCCATTATGGAAAGCCTCTCATGTTACCGACTAGTTAACGCAAGGACCTGAGGTCTTCTTCTACTTAGAAGATATTCCTCACTCCTGTTTAGAAAGTCAATTAAGAAAATTCTCAGAGAGTAGGTAAGAAATAGATTGATTGAAGGATGATACGTAGGTGGGGTTCCTGCATTTACTCTTTTTTGCATATCCACGGCAGATATAACTTCTGCATTATGGTACTCCAAAAAAGTCAGATGTGGTCTCTCTCTTTTTTTTTTTTTTTTAACTCAGTGCACAAGACTACCACTGTCATTTGACTAGTAATGACAAATATAAAGAAATCTGATTTCCCTGGGGCTTTTACTAATTTTATATGCAGCTTATTCGTATTTTAGTGCATTTTCCAAGGCTGAGAGACTACGTAATAATTTAGGAACAACATCCTAGCTAGGGCTAAAGAGTATTTGTTTTTTGTATGGTCTCTTTGAATATATTCCATTTTAAATTTTGGAGGTGGAAGGTGGAGCAAGAGGGCAGAATAGAAGCCTACACTCTTTGTCCCCCTGTGCTGTAACATCAAATTTTTAACAACTATTGCCACACAGAAAAGCACCTTCACGAGAACCGAAAAGCTGATGAGCAGTCACAGTACCTAGTTTTAACTTTAATATCATGGACAGAGGCATCGAGGAAGCCAGGAGAGACAGTCTAGAATCACCTTTGCCATCTTTCCTCCATTCCCTGGCAGTGGCTATGAAGCATGTAGAATCTGTGCACTTTGGGAAGGGAGAGTACAGTGACTGGGGGACTTGGCATTGAACTCAGTGCTGCCCTGTCAAAGCAGAGGATAAACCCATGCTAGGCTCAG
>NW_012107241.1:429756-432188 GCF_000951045.1 Mandrillus leucophaeus
ACAAATACAACCTACCAAGATTAAACTAAGAAAAAATGCAAAACCTGACCAGACCAATAACAAGTTGTGAGATCAAAGCCATAATAAATAGTCTCCCAGTAAAGAAAAGCTTGGGATCCAATAGCTTCATGGCTGAATTCTACTAAATATTTAAAGAAGAACTAATACTAACCCTACTCAAACTGTTCTGAAAAATACAGGAGGAGGGAATACTTCCAAACTCATTCTATGAGGCCAGTATTACCAAGGTACCAAAACCAGACAAAGACACATCAAAAAATAAAAAATAAAAAAAAAGAAAAGAAAAAAAGAAACTACAGGCCAATGTCTCTGATGAATATTGATGCAAAAAACCTTAACAAAATACTTGCAAACCAAATTCAAGAATACATTAAAAAGATTATCCATCATGACCAAGTGGGATTTATCCCAGGGATGCAAGGATGGTTCAACATACATGAATCAATCAATATGTATACATCATATCATCAGAATGGAGGATAAAAACCATATGATCATATCAATTGATGCCCAAAAAGTATTTGATAAAATCCAACCATCCTTTCAGGATAAAAACCCTCAAAAACTGAATCTAGAGGGAACATACAGCAACATAATAAAAACCATACATGACAAATCCACAGTAAATGGAGAAAAGCTGAAAGCCCTTCCTCTAAGATCTGGAACATGACAAGGATGCCCACTTTCACCACTGTTTTTCAACATAGTACTGGGAGTCTCAGCTAGAGGAATCAGAAAAGAAAAAGAAATAAAGGACATTCAAATTGGAAAGGAAGAAGTCAAATTAACCTTGTTTGCAGATGATAATAATCTAATATTTGGAAAAACCTGAAGACTCCACCAAAAAACTATTAGAACTGATAAATTCAGTAAAGTTGTAGGATACAAAATCAACATAAAAAATCAGTAGCATTTCTATATGTCAACAATGAACAATCTGAAAAAAAATTTAAAAAGTAATCCCATTTACAACAGCAACAAATAAAATTAAATACTGAGTAATTAACCAAAGAAGCGAACGATCCCTGCAATCAAAACTAGAGAATGCTGATGAAAGAAATTGAAGAGGACACAAAAAATGGAAAGATATTTTATGTTCATAGATTGGAAAAATCAATATTGTTAAATATTGTTAAAATGTCTGTACTCCCCAAAGCAATCTACAGATTCAGTATAATCCCTATCAAAATACCAATGACATTATTCACAGAAATAGCAAAAACAATTCTTACACCACAAAACACCCAGAATAGCCAAAGCTATTTTGAGCAAAAAGAATAAAACTGGAGAAATAACATTACCTGACTTTAAATTATACTATAGAGCTACAGTAACCAAGACAGCATGATACTGGCATAAAAACAGACATATAGACCAATGGAACAGAATAGAGAACCCAGAAATAAATCCACACATCTATAGTCACTTTCTACAAAGGTACCAAGAATATACACTGGGGGAAAAAACCAGTCTTTAAAATAAATGGTGCTGGAAAAACTGGATATCCATATGCAGGAGAATAAACTTGACCCCTGTCTCTAGCCTTATACAAAAATCAAATACAAATGGATTAAATACTTAAATCTAAAACGTCAAACTATGAAACTACACAAGAAAACATTGGGGAAACACTCCAGGACATTGGTCTAAGCAATAATTTATTGAGAAATACCCCATAAGCACTGCACCCAAAGCAAAAACGGGCAAATGGGATCACATCAAGTTAAACAGCGTCCGTACAACAAAGAATGCAATCAACAAAGTGGCAAGACAACCCACAGAATGGGAGAAAATATTTGCAAACTACCCATCTGACAAGGGATTAATAACCAAAATAGCTCAAAACAACTCTATAGGAATAAAACCTAATAATCTGATTAAAAATAGGCAAAATATTTTAATAGACATTTCTCAAAAGAAGACATGCAAACGGCAAACAGGCATATGAAAAAGTGCTCAACATCATTGATCATCAGAGAAATGCAAGCAGAACTACAGTGAGATGTCATCTCATCCCAGTTAAAATGACTTTTCTCCAAAATTCCAGCAATAACAAATGCTGATGAGGGCATGGAGCAAAGAGAACCCCCTTACACTTTTGATGGGAATGTAAACTACTACAACCACTATGGCAAACAGCCTAAAAGCTTCTCACAAAACTAAAAATAGAGCTACCATAAGATTCAGCAATCCCACTGCTGGGCATATACACAAAAGAAAGAAAATCAGTATATCAAAGAGCAATTTGTACTCCCGTGTTTATTGCAGGACTGTACATAATAGCCACCTAAGTGTCCATCAACAGATGAGTGGAAAAAGAAAATGTGGTACCTATAAACAATAAAGAACTATTAAACCATAACAAAGAATGAGATTCTGTCATTTGCAATGACATGGATGGAACTGGAGAT
>NW_012107241.1:435193-438993 GCF_000951045.1 Mandrillus leucophaeus
CGAGGTCTTTTTAAACAGAAAAAACAAACAATAGAATAATATTTAAAAGACAAAGAAGTGATTTTTGACTGCTAACAGTTAAGAACATAATGTATATAAATTATAAATGTACATATCAACACATATTATATTCAAATGCACATTTATCTATTTATATATACATACACATACTTATATACATGTTATATGTGTTGTGTTTTTGTATGTGCAAATAGAGCTATATTCTTAATAAATAACTCATAATTTAGACAAATGCTACAAAAGTAAATGTTGTATGGGAAATCTGGGCAAAGAATGGAAAAGACATTAACATCAACATGAAAGTCATGGAAGAATTTTTAAAAGGCAAAGAAATGCTTATCCTTAATGATTAAAATGCATATGAAAAAAAGATTTTTTAGAAAACTCAATTGAAAATGAAGTAGAAATTGATAATATTTATTGGTGCAAAGACTGATGGGATTGGATATCTCACATATACCTCGACTCTATGTATTTTCTCAAAATCAGTCTATACAAACTATTTAGTAGAATTTACATGTCTCTGAGGGATCTTTCTAAGACATCAGCAAATTTGAGGATTTTGTGCAGCATATAGTTTACCTTATTAATATGTGTTAAATATTATTCACTATTTAAATGACTTTTTAAATATTTAACAACAATAGTTGTGCAAAAAGCAATTAGTAATTAGCAATTAGTAGAGTCAAATTGCTAGCCAAATTAATAGACTAAAGTCAAATCTAGGCATAGGTTTGAAGTGGTTGGCTGGACTTTTACTTTTTCAGAGAATCTTTTTACATGTAAAGTTTTATCTGTATCTTAGGATTATAAAATATAAAATATGTTTTTATAAAATATTGTACAAGAGAAAGACAAGAAAAAAGAATTTTAGAGACAAATGATTTCAAATGTAATGTTTGAATTATGAAACTACGACGTGGTGATGAGGGAGCATTTAATTTATCCTACCGAGATGTCTTACTTTGGTGACTGCCCTTTCAAGGCCTTGATGCTGGGTGTGGTCCCCGGCGACTCTTGACTTTGGAAAGCACCAGAGGTTCAGCTGCCCAGGCCCTGGCATTTTCCTCCTACTCTATCAATAAATCCTTTCTCACCAGAACTCGCCAACTTCAATTCTCCAAGGCTGTCTCATGGGCCTGATGAAATCTTTGCAGTCTTAGAATGCATTTTGATTTGAACTTATATATCTATGATTACTATAAGGATATCTTAAATAGGAAGCTGCAGGTGAGTGAACCACAGCTATTTAATGTATTTTTAAACTTTTCCTCATTCAGCTGGAGGTGTTCAAGCCTGAAATTATCCACTGAAAAATTCAGTGTGGAGTTTAGTCCTGGCCATGCCACTAACTGACCTTGTGAGCTTAGTGTGCTGTTTCACTTCTCTGCGCCTTGACTTTATTATAATAGAGTCTAATACCATTTTTTTTCCCTAATATGGTCTCTCCACTTTTAGGATGAAGAATAAGATTTAAAATTAGACTAAGGGTTTCCTCTTTAAATAGAATAATTAAACAAAAGATTTAAGCGTCTGTAATTCTACTAGGTAAAGGACAATTTCCAAATTTTAAATTATTACTCAAATTGAATGTTCAAATGCCACTGCTGGACGGCTGTAAAGTCTGTGTGTAATTTCCTCATTTCCCTGATCATAAACCTTTCCTAAAATAGAAACTCTTTAATCTGACATTTAAAGTTGAGGCCACAATCTGCCATCTGTTTACTTTTCCAGTATTATCTCTTATCACAATTTCTATTTCAAACTGGACATTTTGATGTGACTCAGATATATTCTCAGAATATTTTGTCTGTTCCTTCTTTCTGAAATGTATCATCTCTGTCCCACCCTCATTTCTGACAGTTAAAAATCCTTTCCAAATTTCAAGATACAGCCACCATTATATGTATATTCAAGATACTGCTACCTGGCATCTTCTAGGCACCAGGCTAAAAACTTTTTATACATCAGCTGATTTTATGCTTAAACCAACCCTACAGAGTACATGTTATTCTCAGTTTACAGTTTGTAAAATTGCAACGGAGGAGTCATTACCTACGACATACAGATTCAATTCAGAACAATTAGAGACTTTGCCCAGGAGTTCACAGTTAATGGGCGGCAAAGTCGGGTTCTGTACAGATGGCTCTGGGCCTCAAAGCATATGCTCTGTCTCTTATACACATCTAGATGTGTATAAGAGACAGGTCTTATAATCACGTTGATTTTTCTCCCTATTGGCACTTTCTAGACTATAACTCAGAGAAGGGAATCCTTAACAGAGCACAGTAGTCTTACTGTGTTGAGGAGAGTTTGGGGAGGTGAAGTCACTTAGACTATTTGATACACATCTTCAGCGAGGAGGGGCATTATATAGAGGAAGAACTCTATAAATTCTCATAGGAAGTTACCTTAAGTGTTTGACTGAACACCAATGTTCAGGGTAGAACCCCACAAGGCCTAGCAAATAACAGCTGGGAAGCTGTAAGGTAAAAGCTTCTCAGAGCTCACAACCAATTGATCTTTTCATTTGACAAAATTGATCATCCATTTATGTAAAAAATATGTTTGCAAAGCAGGAAATGGCGTATGATAAAAGCTTTAAAATTATTAAAAATCTATGTATTACTTCTCTACAATGACTTGAAAGTCTTACTAAAATGGAGCAACTTTAAGAGAAAATTTGTATTGAGTCAAAGAGGTATTTAAAGCACAAATAAAAACTTTGAAAGAAATTGTTTCCAAAAGAGGATCCAAGTCTATGTCACTGGTGAATTCTGTAAAAAGCATCAAGAAGTAAATTTTCTGGATATAGAAAATCTTGAGAGGACCTCCTGTTTAGTAGGTATAATTCTAATTCCAAAACCTATCCAGATTTCTTGAAAAGTGAAGTCTGAAGACTAATTTCACCAATATAGATGTAAACGTCCTAAAACCGTCACTAACAAACCAAAGCAATGGTACATTAAAACGTCACCCAGAAAGTCTAGAATTTGTGTAATTAAGCAATCTATCAAATTTATTTCATATAAATTGATTCTATTAGAAAATATTGATAATCTTAATATCTTTCTTATTTCCATAAATTTTTGGGGAATAGGTGGCATTTGGTTGCATGAGTAAGCTCTTTAGTGAGATTTTGGTGCACCCATCACCCAAGCAGTATACACGGAACCCAATTTGTCATCTTTTATTCCTCAGGCCCTTCCACCCTTTCCCACTCAGTGTCCAAAGTCTATTGTATCATTCTTACGCCTTTACATCCTCATAGCTTAGCTCTCACTTGTGAATGAGAAAATACAATGTTTTATTTTCCATTCCTGAGTTAGAAAATGTTGATAATCTTAATAACTGCCTTGTGTTCTTCCAAGTTCTGATTTGGAACAAAGCAATAACCACCAAAAAACCTTTCAATAGCTTTAATCATCTAATAATAAAATGATCTTACCTCAACAAAGAAAAAAGCCATATTTAATATTAAAACGAGAGACTCAAGACAATAATGTTTGCTATCACCATTGTTATCTAGTATTTTCTGGATTTACAGCTAATTTTGAACTGGTGAAACCTATGTAAGTGTACTATTTTAAAAACAAGTAGAGCTTAGTCATACTGGTAGGAGAATTGACAGAATCTTCAATGGAATTGAATCAAAACTCTTAAAACGAAGTTTTATATATATATATAGAAAAACTTAGTATATTATTTTTTAAAATTACAAACCAAAGGCAAAGTGCTAATTTACACTAAAAACAGAGTTTGAAAATTTAATTTTTTTT
>NW_012107241.1:439968-446539 GCF_000951045.1 Mandrillus leucophaeus
TAAAGTTTTATCTGTATCTTAGGATTATAAAATATAAAATATGTTTTTATAAAATATTGTACAAGAGAAAGACAAGAAAAAAGAATTTTAGAGACAAATGATTTCAAATGTAATGTTTGAATTATGAAACTACGACGTGGTGATGAGGGAGCATTTAATTTATCCTACCGAGATGTCTTACTTTGGTGACTGCCCTTTCAAGGCCTTGATGCTGGGTGTGGTCCCCGGCGACTCTTGACTTTGGAAAGCACCAGAGGTTCAGCTGCCCAGGCCCTGGCATTTTCCTCCTACTCTATCAATAAATCCTTTCTCACCAGAACTCGCCAACTTCAATTCTCCAAGGCTGTCTCATGGGCCTGATGAAATCTTTGCAGTCTTAGAATGCATTTTGATTTGAACTTATATATCTATGATTACTATAAGGATATCTTAAATAGGAAGCTGCAGGTGAGTGAACCACAGCTATTTAATGTATTTTTAAACTTTTCCTCATTCAGCTGGAGGTGTTCAAGCCTGAAATTATCCACTGAAAAATTCAGTGTGGAGTTTAGTCCTGGCCATGCCACTAACTGACCTTGTGAGCTTAGTGTGCTGTTTCACTTCTCTGCGCCTTGACTTTATTATAATAGAGTCTAATACCATTTTTTTTCCCTAATATGGTCTCTCCACTTTTAGGATGAAGAATAAGATTTAAAATTAGACTAAGGGTTTCCTCTTTAAATAGAATAATTAAACAAAAGATTTAAGCGTCTGTAATTCTACTAGGTAAAGGACAATTTCCAAATTTTAAATTATTACTCAAATTGAATGTTCAAATGCCACTGCTGGACGGCTGTAAAGTCTGTGTGTAATTTCCTCATTTCCCTGATCATAAACCTTTCCTAAAATAGAAACTCTTTAATCTGACATTTAAAGTTGAGGCCACAATCTGCCATCTGTTTACTTTTCCAGTATTATCTCTTATCACAATTTCTATTTCAAACTGGACATTTTGATGTGACTCAGATATATTCTCAGAATATTTTGTCTGTTCCTTCTTTCTGAAATGTATCATCTCTGTCCCACCCTCATTTCTGACAGTTAAAAATCCTTTCCAAATTTCAAGATACAGCCACCATTATATGTATATTCAAGATACTGCTACCTGGCATCTTCTAGGCACCAGGCTAAAAACTTTTTATACATCAGCTGATTTTATGCTTAAACCAACCCTACAGAGTACATGTTATTCTCATTTTACAGTTTGTAAAATTGCAACGGAGGAGTCATTACCTACGACATACAGATTCAATTCAGAACAATTAGAGACTTTGCCCAGGAGTTCACAGTTAATGGGCGGCAAAGTCGGGTTCTGTACAGATGGCTCTGGGCCTCAAAGCATATGCTACCCTCTTTCTGAAAGCTCACTTCCATAGAGTTAGCAAATTGAGCACCTACTAGGTGCCCGGTATAGAGATCCTTAGATGAAGGACACATACTCCTACCCCCACGGTCTCACCATTCTCACATCTCCAAGAGGGAGTTTCTTCCTTTCAGCAACACTATGTATTTTATCTGTTAGAGACATTTCTTATATTTTAAATGTATTCTTAATTTTTATTTTATTAATTTATCAAAGTGATTATTTCTTTACCTTTATATCTAAGATTTAAGAGGGTAGAGATCTTAAATAACTTATTCATCAATTCTTTTGGTTGCTGGTATTCTCTGCTTTACACAAAATATTGAGAATAAATGATCACTGAATTGGATGGAATAGAAAATTCACACATGTATGTATAGAATTGTGCATGTGTATGTTGAAGAAAAAACAGTATGTCAGTTAAAAATAAAAAAATATATATTTGTGTTTCTAGAAGTCTCCATCATATCCATGGAAAGATTCAGGTGTGATTCGCTGGAGTAAACTTTCCTCCTTTAGTCTCACCTGTAACAGAGAGTCTGCTTAAATCTGGACAGAGGCTAACCAAATGTCAAGCCTTATATATTAACATATCTTGAATTATTTGATACTAAAAATATCTCTGAGGAAAATTGGGTACATTTTATCATTTTCATTTTACAGACAGGAAAACTAAATTTGAGAGATACTAAGTGAATTCCCATGGCCATATATATTTTAGTGCAAAGGCTGAAGTACAATCCAGGTTTTCTAATGTAGTTTTTATAAGAATAGATTTTGTGAGACTGTTCAAAGGAGCACAAGTCCAAATTAGTGCATTCTCTGGTGGTCTAGTCAGGACGTCGTGTCTAATATTTCCAGGTTTTGTGTCTGATCTTACAAAATATTTCACAATAGGCAAAGATAATTGAAGCTCCTGACCATATTATGATTTTCCAAATAACTGTTTAGTGTAAGTGAGGCATTGATAAAGCATCTGAAGTAGCATCAACTCATTGTTAACACAGCTAAACTTGCAGATTATTAAAATGGAGCTGGATTTTTCTCAGCGTTCAGAAGAACTTTCTATGATGATGGGAATGTTCTACATGTGTGCTATCCAACACAGTAGTCGCTAACCACATAGGGCTATTGAAAGCACTTGAAATATGGCCAGTGCAACTTAAAAAAGTGATTTTTAAATTTAATTTAATGAAAAAACTATTTTAAAGCAATGAATTATCATTGTACATAATTATAGCATACAAAGTGATAGGATATATATTAATATATAATACATTATTGTTAACTATAGTCACTATGCTGTACAATAGATCTAACAAAATTTATTTATCCTGTCTAACTGAAACTTTGTATCCTTTCACCAGCATCTTCCCATTTACTCCTCCCCTTACCTCTGTTAACTATTTTTCTACTCTCTGCTGCTATGAGTTTGATTGTTTTAGATTCCACATGTAAGTGGGAACATGCAGTATTTGTCTGTGTGCCTAACTTATTTCATTTAATATAATGTCCAGATTCATCATTTTTTTTGCAAATGATAGAATTTTCTTTTTAAAGGCTGAATAGTATCCCATTGCTAATGTATATCACATTTTCTTTATCCATTCCTCCATTGATAAACACTTAAATTGCTTCCAAATCTTGGCTATTGTGAATAGTGCTGCACTGATCATGAGAGCACAGGTATCTGACATACTGATTTGAAATCCTTCAGATATATATCCAGAAGTGGAATTGCTGGATCATATGATATTTTTATTTTTAATATTTTGGGGAACTTCCATACTGTTTTCCATAATGGATCTACTACATTCCTACCAATAGCATACAAGGGCTCCCTTTTCTCCATATCCTCACAGCCCTGGTTATCTTTGTCTTTTTGATAATAGCCGTTCTGACAAGTGTAGGTGATGTCTCATTGTGGTTTTAATTTGCATGTGGTTTTAATCTGATGATTAGTGATGTTGGGCATTTTTTCATATATCTGTTGGCCATTTGTTGGCCATGTCTTCTTTTGAAAAATGTCTATTCAGGTCCTTTGCTCATTTTTGAAATCAGGTTATTTGTTTTCTTGCTATTGAGTTGTTTGAATTCCTTTGATATTTTAGATATTAATTCCTTACCAGATGCTTGGCTTGCTGATATTTTCTCCCAGTCCATAGGTTGTCTCTTCACTCTGTTGTTTCCTTTGCTACGCAGAAGCTTTTGTGTTTGATGTAATGCAATCTGTCTATTTTTGCTTTTGTTGCCTGAGCTTTTGGGGTCAGTTTCAAGAAATCATTGGCCAGACCAATGTCATGTAGTTTTGTCCCTATCTTTTCTTTCAGTCATTTTAGAGTATCTGGTCTCATGTTTAAGTGGTAAATCTATTTTGGGTTGATTTTTGTGGATGGTGTGAGATGAGGGTTCAATTTCATTCTTTTGCATATGGATATCCATTTTCCCAACACTCTTTATTGCAGAGACTGCCATTTTTCTATTATAGTTTGTTCTCCGGATAGTTCCTACTGAATGTGTGTGTGTTTCCTTTGCTGTCTGGTTACAACTTGCCACATATTAGTCTCCAGGTTATTTATTGTTTTATTCAAAGAGTTTTTTTGTTTAATTATATTCATAGTTTTTGGTTTTTTTGGAGAGCTGCTGGGGTGGGAGAGGTATTCTACTGCTGTCTCTTTATATTTTTCCTTTTTATAGGGTCTTTTGTGAGACTCTTAATTTACATATTTTTCTTCTTTTTATTTACAAATACATTAAATGGTGATTATCATTCTCTTCTTACTCCTTTGTCTTCTGTCTGCAGAATTTTTGTTTTGTTTCGTTTTTTTAGACAGGTCTCACTCTGTCACCCAGGCTTGAGTGCAGTGGTGCAATCTCTCTTTGTAGCCTCAAACTCCTGGGCTCAAGCGATCCTCCTGCCAGTTCTGAGTAGATAGAACTGCAGGTGCACGCCACCAAGCCTGGCTAATTTTTAAACTTTTTGTAGAAACAGAATCTCACCATGTTGCTCAGGCTGGTCTTGAACTCCTAGGCTCCTGCCTTAGCCTCTCAAAGTGTTGGAATTACAGGCATGAGCCACCACACCTGGCCTGCAAATTTTGATACGTGGTTTCTAACTAACTATATTTTAACTTTACATTTGAATTTTATTTGAATTTTTTAAACTGAAGAGTTAGTGAAAATACATTTTAAAATTTCTTAGTGGATTCACTTTAACTAATTTTTCACTACCAATCTGTAATGGTATAGCATATACTCTGCCATTTGGAATTTATTCAAATTTTTTGTTACACACTACGTGGCATTTTGGGGGAAAGACACACGAGTATTTGAAAACAATATCACTTTCTGTTTTGGGGAGCTCATTGTTTTATGGATTTATTAGTTCAGGCTGATCAACAGTGTTATTTAAATTCTGTATACACTCACTGATTTTTTGTTTATATAATATAGTAGATTTTGACATCTGGACTTATTTTTTTTTTCTTATAATTCAAATGCACTTTTCTTTATATAGCTTGAAGCTACACTGTTAGATTCATAACTCTCCAAGACTGCTACATCTTTTTGTAAGATGATATCTTTTCTCAATACCTGTTAATAAAATATATATAATTAATCCTACTTCATGTTATTATTCCAGTTGCTTCTTCTCTAACCATTTTCCTGGTTAATATTTTCCTAGCCCTTCATTTATTGAATTTGTATTCAATTTTGGTTCACCATTTTTATTTAAATAGATGAATATTTATGTTATGGGAAAATTGATTCTCCAAGACAGCTAATTATATTTATCAAGTAAGAGAAATATTAACCTTAACAGATGGGTTCACTCATTTTTCTTTAATATTCTGGCTCAACAACCAGAATGCTACAAAGATTAAATGAAGAATGACAGTATCATGTACCACTTTATGCTAATAGGTTTGACAATTTAGATGACATGGGCAAATTCCTTGAGAAATACAACTTACTGAAAGCGATACAATTTTTTAAAAACATCTTGCTTTATTGTTCATGATAAAGTCAGCTGTGGGTGGAGTCAGTTTTCCAGTGTCCCTTGAGGTCAGAAGATATCCACATGCTTAAGCAACCTGCCTTACTTGCTGAAAAGGAATTTCAGTATAATTGGCTATCAAGAAACAGTATGTTGATTGTACACACTATTATTTGAAGAGTTTCTAGAAATTTTATGAATAAAAGTAGTTTTTTGAACACTGACATTTGACAGACTCATTATGCTATATGTATTATGGAACATAACCTGAGAAAAATATTTCTGTTGGTGAAATATGAGTGGTTTTTATATTCCAGCAGAGGCTGTAGAAATGTGGTAAAGAGTCTATTTTCAGGAATGATTTTTATAGTTCATTACTCAGGTGCATTTTGCTTAGTGTGAAGAAGAGATGGAATTGTTCTCTTTTAACCACTGCTTCACTGAAACTGCTGTTAACCATTGGTAGTCACTTCTGGAACCACAATCCCACCGCCACAACGGGAGAATACAGAGGAAAAGACTGCAGTCTGAGTATGACCTTTATAGTTTGGCTTATCAGAAAAAAAGCTCTTGGTAGAGTTCTCTAGACCTTTTTCTGTTTGTTAAAAGGTCCAAATACAGTTGTATGTCAATTAATTTTATAATTATGTTCCTTTCACAATTCCCTTGTTTTAACAAGCAATTTTCTTTTAATACTATTGATGCAGTCTAGGAGCCTTTGGTTGTCAAATATGCTTACACAAACAACCATATATCTCAATTTTGTTTCCACGTTTGGCACTTTTGAGAATACTGAGAATGTAGATTTTCTGATGAGGCTCTACCTTTTCCAGGACAAGCCTAGATTTTGGATGAGTCTTACATGCCGCATTTGGAAGTACAATGGACTCCTCTGTTTACTGGACTTTTGGGGTCTACTTTTAAAAATAAATATTGGTTTTACTTGATAAATTATAATTGTATATATGTATGAGATACAATGCAATGTTCTGATATATGTATACAATGCAGAATGAGTAAATCAAGCTAATTAATATATCCATCGCTTCACTTACCTATTACTTTTAATGGTGAGTCATTTTTGAGCAACACCCCAGGTGCATTTCTAGGTCCTCTAGGCCTACATAGTGGATATCCTTGAGATACAGTCACTTTCTTGTATACTATATATA
>NW_012107241.1:446604-466627 GCF_000951045.1 Mandrillus leucophaeus
AAGAAAGAATCCTATGGGCTGGGCGTGGTGGCTCACACCTGTAATCCCAGTGCTTTGGGAAGCCAAGGCAGGAGGATCACTTGAGTCTGTGAGTTTGAGACCAGCTTGGGCAACATAGCAAGACCCCCCCCTTTTTTTTTTTTTTTTTTGAGATGGAGTCTCACTCTCTCATCCAGGCTGGAGTGCAGTGGCCTGATCTCAGATCACTGAAACCTCTGCCTCCCAGGTTAAAGCGATTGTCCTGCCTCAGCCTCCTGAGTAGCTGGGATTACAGGCATGCGCCACCATGCCTGGCTAATTTTTGTGTTTTTAGTAGAGAGGGGGTTTCATCACGTTGGCCAGGCTTGTCTCGAACTCCTGACCTCGTGATCTGCCTGCTTTAGCCTCCCAAAGTGCTGACATTAGAGGCGTGAGCCACCGTGCCCAGCCTTTTCTTTCTTTTTTTGTATGAGACAGAGTCTTGTTGTGTTGACCAGGCTGGTCTGGAACTCCTGGGCTTGTGCAATCCTTCTACCTCAGCCTCCTAAGTAGCTGGGGTTATAGGTGTGCACCCACTGCACCTGGCTTACATTTTCTTTTATCCTGGCTTGCTCTATTTTGCAAGAACACATCTTTAGTAGGTTTCTGGAAATTGTTCTGAGGACTTGAGTGGCTGAAATGTCTTTTTTTCTACTTTCCCCTTCAAATAATATTTTGGCCAATTCTTGAATTTGAGGAAGAAAGTCATTTTCTATTAAAATGTTGAAGGTATTTCTCCATTGCTCTACCTTCCAGTGCTGCTGTTAAGAAGTTCAAAGCCTTTCTAATTCTTATTTCGTTTTTGGACATCTGTATTTTTAGCCTCTGAAAATCATGAGAATATTTACTTTCATCCAAGTGTTCCAAACTTTTATCAATATGTGATTTTTTTTTTTTTTTTTTTTGAGACAGTCTCTCTCTGTCACCCAGGCTGGAGTGCAGTGGTGCAATCTCAGCTCACTGCAGCCTCCACCTCCCGGGTTCAAGTGATTCTCCTGCTTCAGTCTCCTGAGTTGCTGGGAATACAGGCACTCACCACCACACCTGGCTAATTTTTGTATATTTTGGTAGAGACGGGGTTTCGCCGTGTTGGCCAGGCTGGTCTCAAATTCCTGACCTTAAGTGATCCGCCTTTCTCAGCCTCCCATAGGCTTTTACTAGTAAAAGCCTCTGGACTGCAATCTTTTTTTTTTTTTTTGGAAGTTATATAATAACTGATTTCTTTTTTTAAATAGATATAGATCTGTTCAGATTATTCATTTATCCTTGTGTAAGTTTCGGTCTTTTAAGGAATTGGTTTATTTCATATAAGTCATCAAATTTGTGGGTATAAATTTGTTCTCAGTATTACTTTATTATCCTTTTAATTTCCATGAGATTGGCAATGATAACCCCCCCTTCATCTGATGTTGGCAATTTGTGTCGTATCAATTTTCTTTTTTTGCTATCTTGGCTACAGTTTGATCGATTACTGACCTTTTTAAAGAATCAGCTTTTAGTTTCATTGATTTTTCCGTATTGATTTCTTAATTTTAATTTCGTTGATTTATGCTATAATCTTTCTTATTTCTTTTCATCTGGTTCTTTAGGATTAAGTTTTGATTATTTCTCTACTTTTCTAAGGTGGAAACTTAGGTTATTAATTCAAATATTTCTTCTTTTCTAATATATGTATTTAATGCCTTACATTTCCCTCTAAGCATTGTTTTTGCTGTATCACACCAAATTTGATATGCTGTATTTCCCTTTAAATGTATTACGTATATTAAAACATTTCATTTGTTCTGTGATTTCTCCTCTGAGCCACGTGTCATTTAGAGATGTCTTCTTTTAATTTTCAAATATTTGGCATTTCCACCTTTTTTTTTTTTTGAAACAGGGTCTTGCTCTCTCACCCAGGCTGGAGTGCAGTGGCGCAATCATAACTTGCTGCAGTCTCAACCTCCTGGGCTCAAGCAATCTTCCCAGTTCAGTCTCCCAAGAAAGTGGGACCACAGGCGCTCCACCATGCCTGGCTAATTTTTTATTGTCCATAGAGATGGAGGCTCCCTATGTTGCCCAGGC
This sequence comes from Mandrillus leucophaeus, assembly GCF_000951045.1. NCBI lineage: Eukaryota > Metazoa > Chordata > Mammalia > Primates > Cercopithecidae > Mandrillus > Mandrillus leucophaeus. Next base: position 448,687 of record NW_012107241.1, read on the forward strand.
TGATCTAGAAGTACTGGACTCAAGTGATTCTCCCACCTCGGCCTCTCAAAGTTTTGAGATTACAGGTGTGAGCCACTGCACCTGGCCTCAGCTATCTTTATCACATTGATTACTAGTTTAATTCCATTGTAGTCTGAAGACATACATTGTATGATTTCTATTCTTTTCAGTTTGTTAAGGTGTATTTTCAGGTCTATGATGTAGTCTATCATGGAGAACATTCCATGTGAGCTTGAGAAGAATGTATATTCTGCTGTTGTTCAATGGCATATGGTATAAATGCCAACCAGAACCAGTTGATTGATTGTGCTGTACAGGTTCACAATATTCTTATGATTTTCTGTTTTCTTGATCTATTAATCAATGACAGACTAGCGTTGAAATCTCCAACTATCTGATTCATTCTGTGAGGTGTAAGGTCTGTGTCTAGATTTTTTTTTTTTTTTTTTTTTTTGCAGGTGGATGACCAGTTCTAGCACCATTTGTTGAAAAGGCTATCTTCATTTCATTGTATTGCCTTTGATTCTTTGTCAAAGATCAGTTGACTATATTTCTGTTGATTTATTTCTGAGCTCTCTATTCTGTTTAACTGACCTATGTGTCTAGCCTGTTGTCAATAACACAGTGTCTTGATTACTATAGCTTTATAAGTCTTGAAGTCTAGTGAAGTTTGTCCTCCAACTTTATTCTTCTCCTTCAATATTGTGTTGGTTATTCTACATGATTTGCCTCTTCATATAAACTTTAGAATCAGTTTGTTGCTATTCACAAAATAACATTCTGAGATTTTTATTGATATTGCATTGAATCTATAGATCAAGTTGGGAAGAACTGACACCTTGATAATATTGAAGCATCTTATGCATAAACTTGAAATATCTCTCCTATTATTTAGTTTCTAAATTTCTTTTATCAGAGTGTTGTAGTTTTTCTCATGTACATTTTGTACGTATTTTGTTAGATTTCTCTCTAGATTTTCGGGTGTTCATTTGCCCTGTGACCTCATGTCTCTGCTTGGTCTAAGAAAAGCCATTGACTTTCAGTTTATTCAGCTTTTTCTTGTTTTAAGGATAGGAGTATTGACTTTCAAAGTCTTACATGTTGGAATTGAATCTGAAAATTCCAAATTATTTGTGTATTTTAGAGACACAAATTTAGTTTTAATGTTATTAAAACTAAAGCAAAACAAATACATGGAGATGAATAAGGGAAATCAAGGAAGCATGGGTTGAGCGTAAGTTCTGGGAACTTCAAGTCGTTTGATGTGCTCTAGATCATAGTTTATGTGTGAAAGAGGCTACATATGTGTATTAGTCCACTCTCACACTGCTATAAAGATACTACCTGAGACTGAGTAATTTATTTAAAAAAAGAGATTCAATTGACTCACAGGTCCAAACGGCTGAGGAAGTCTCAGGAAACTTACAATCATGGTGGAAGGCAAAGGGGAAGCAAGGCATATCTTACATGGTGGCAGGTGAGAGAAAGAGAGCAGGGGAACTGCCACTTTTAAACCATTAGATCTTGTGAGAACTCCTTCACTATCATGAGAACAGCACGGGGGAAACCATCTCCATGATCCAATCACCTCCCACCAGGTCCCTCACTTGACATGTGGGGATTACAATTCGAGAAGAGATTCGGGTGGGGACACAGAGCCAAACCATATCAATATGATTTGATGAAACCTAATAGGTGTGCAGGTGTTGGAACACTCCTATGCAGAGTGTTACACACTTACAGATGCATTAAATCGTTGTGGCTTACTCTTTAACTCCTTAGTATTTAGCACAGTGCCTAGTAAGTAGAAGGTGCTGAATAAATGTTTGCTTAATGAATAGACAAAGGAAAGAAAATATAATTGAAACCCATACTTAATATTAAGTTAAATTGAAATGACACATTTCTATTCAGGAACGTGCAGGCTTTTATTTTAGAGTTTGTTTAGTCATCTTTCCGAGTATGTTTTAAAATACTTAAGTGTATAAAAACACCCCTTTTATTTTGAAGGTTTCCAAATGTCTAGGTAGTTCTGCATTTTTAGATGGTGGTTTTAAAATTTTAATTAATATTTATAGCTTCCTCTTGCTGCTTCCCCTATGAATAAAAATTATTCTTTGGGTAATGTCTCTGAAATTAATATTGACATTCAAACGATTCGGAAGTGGTTTAATATTCTTGTTGCCTTCTCCTATGTTTCCCCGGGGACTATAGTTTCTCTGTGTTTCCCAGAGCCACAAGACAGGAAGCTTTTTCTATCACATGTTTTCTTATCTAATTTTAGAGAGACTAGTAGTTCTTCACTACCCTTTTAAAGTGCAGGGGGCAATGATTTCTTTTCTTTTCTTTTTCTTTTTCTTTCTTTCCTTTTTTTTTTTTTTTTTTTTTTTTTAAACAGAGTCTCACTCCGTCTCACAGGCTGCAGTGCTGTGGCGCGATCTCAGCTCACTGCAGCCTCCGCTTCCCGGGTTCACGTCATTCTCCTGCCTCGGCCTGCGGCTCATCCCATTTTTCAATTTTTGAGTTTTTGAGTAGCTGGGATTACAGGTGCCTGCCATCACGCCAGGTAATTTTTGTAGTTTTAGTAGAGACATGGTTTTTCCACGTTGGCCAGGCTGGTCTCGGACTCCTGACCTCAGGTGATCCGCCCACCTTGGCCGTCCCAAGTGCTGGGATCACAGGCGTGAGCCACTGCGCCTGGCCCCAGTGATTTCTATTCTGCATCCTTACCCGTGGCTTCAGTATCCTGCTAGGCCTGAAAATGTATATCCAAGATAGAGCTATATCAGAAGGCAACTGAATATTTATTCAGGACTATAATGTACAACTTGCACTTTCTGTTGTTTTGGGATAAATATTAGAGATATGTCAACCCATGGAAGCTTCGTCTGAATGTCTGGCTTGGAGGGATGCATCAGGTTTTCTAAATTAAGGCCATATGTAGTATCAAATATTAAAGTAAATGAAACTTTGAGGACATTTTGGTTAATCTTCTATCATAGAGGAGGGAAGTGAGGCTTAAAGAACTGCAGATACTTGTTTCTGTTTACACAACTAGTTACTGGAAGAATCGAAATTCATTTTCAGTTTAACACTCTCTTTTCTACATCCCATTTTTCAATTTTTAAGGACTTATTCTTTTTGATTCTCGTAAACCAAAAATAGTATGACTGCTATCCGGAGTTTTATGCCTTTGGAGTTTGATATCACCAATACATGATGTTCAAATGCTTGGTGTCCTGCAGAACCATTTACAACATTCTCCTTATGGAAAATGAAAGAGTGAAGAATTTCACAGAGGAAGCAGAGGGAATTATTTTAGAGAAATTTGCAGATCCCTTGAATAATATGTCCTTTTTTCTTAGCAGGTTCACTGACAAGATCATACCAACCAGATGAATCCAGCAAATCACTCCCAGGTGACAGGATTTGTTCTGCTGGGGCTCTCTCGGGTTTGGGAGCTTCGGGTTTTTTTCTTCACTGTTTTCTCTGCTATGTATTTTATGACTGTAGTGGGAAACCTTCTTATTGTGGTCATAGTGACCTCTGACCCACACCTGCACACGACCATGTATTTTCTCTTGGGCAATCTTTCTTTCCTGGACTTTTGCTACTCTTCCATCACGGCACCTAGGATGCTGCTCGACTTGCTCTCAGGCAACTCTACCATTTCCTTTGGTGGATGCCTGACTCAGCTCTTCTTCTTCCACTTCATTGGAGGCATCAAGATCTTCCTGCTGACTGTCATGGCGTATGACCGCTACGTTGCCATTTCCCAGCCCCTGCACTACACGCTCATTATGAATCAGACTGTCTGTGCACTCCTCATGGCAGCCTCCTGGGTAGGGGGCTTCATCCACTCCATAGTACAGGTTGCATTGACTATCCAGCTGCCATTCTGTGGGCCTGACGAGCTGGACAACTTTTATTGTGATGTGCCTCAGCTGATCAAATTAGCTTGCACAGATACCTTTGTCTTAGAGCTTTTAATGGTGTCTAACAATGGCCTGGTGACCCTGATGTGTTTTCTGGTGCTTCTGGGATCCTACACAGCACTGTTAGTCATGCTCCGAAGCCACTCACGGGAGGGCCGCAGCAAGGCCCTGCCCACCTGTGCATCTCACATTGCTGTGGTGACCTTAATCTTTGTGCCCTGCATCTACATCTATGCAAGGCCTTTTCGGACATTCCCCATGGACAAGGCAGTGTCTGTGCTATACACAATTGTCACCCCCATGCTGAATCCTGCCATCTATACCCTGAGAAACAAGGAAGTGATCATGGCCATGAAGAAGCTGTGGAGGAGGAAAAAGGACCTTATTGGTCCCCTGGAGCACAGATCCTTACCTTAGCAGAGGCAGTGACCTGAGAATCTGAAAGATGCTTCAGGGTATTAGCCTGCTGGATAGGACCCTCAAAGTAAACAAAACTCTATGCCTATTGCTTCTCCATTGTTCTTAACCTCAATTAGGTTCTGGTGACCTGAACTCTTAGCCACAATAGAAGATGGGATGAGTGTCTTAGAACTGCTTCTAAGTGCCTCCTGGATAAAAAGTACCAAGTTCTATGCAGAAGTACTGTTTGGCTCAGAGACCACCTTCCCAGGTAAGAATGATGTTGGCATTGCTGAGAAAGTTTCAACTAGTAAATCTGGTGTCTTTTTCCTGATGTCACTTTTTGGACACAAAATACATTGGAAGACCTTATAATATTTTTAAAATTCTTTGAGACAGGGGTCCTCTTGAAATATTGGACCCTGAGTCCCAATGGAGACTGATGGATTGATTGAATGTTCGCCAATGAAGAAAAAGGAAATTACCTTGGGCAAATCACTTTCTTCTTCATAGTTTCCTAGGGTCACTGTTGTTGCTATCAGTGTCATCATCATCATCATATAAATAACATTTAGTTAGAACTTACGATGTTCCAGACACATCCAAAAACCAGGTGATTTACCTTTATTATTTATTTTAATTTTCTCAAAATTCTTAGGAGGTAGGTATCATCTTTACTTTAAACATGAGTCAATTACAAGTTAGAGACGTTAAATAACTTACTTAAGGCTCCAGAGCTTGTTTTCTGGAATCCAACCCAAGTCTATACAACGTCAGAGCCCAAGTGCTCAACAATACCTAAAACTTCTTATAGATTCTAAGGATCTGTGGGTTTATGTCATCATGGATAGAGTTTATATCATCGTGAGTTATACTGACATCATAGATAGACTTGGCGTTGGATTCATTTTTAAAAATATGACTTGGTCATTCACTCCCTTACAACCACTCAGAGGCTTTCCATTGCCATAAAAAAAATCCACATGACTGTTATAGATAAGATGTTGTCTGACCTGGCTTCCACCCACCTCTCCAATCTCACTTCTCTAACTCCACTCTTTTCTAACCCTCTATTTACATTTACTTCTGTCAGTCTCTCCTTACTTCTTGAGTTTGCAAATACTCTTTGCTACCTCTGAGACGCTCTTCTCTTCATCCTTGCCTGGCAAACTCTTGCTCAATCTCAATCCTGGGTCTAAAGGTCTCTTCCTCAAAGACGTGTTCGCTGATCTTTAATCCAAATTAATTTGTCCTTATTAGTTTCTCTAACAAAACTCAAAAATATTTATCACAGATTTTAATTACATACTGATTTATGAATTTATTTATTAATATATTTTGTCAGTCATCACCCACTATGCTCTAAATTCTATAAAAGAAAGAACCATGTTTAGCTTACTTAATACTGTATTCTCCAAGCCTAGCACCACAGCCTAGATGAGGGTGCAGCAACATAGGCGCCTCATGTCAACACTGAGTAAGGATTTACTATTGAGTTTGTAAGTAGCCTGACCCTGCACTTACACTCCCCTGAAAGTGCATGTCTCTTTAAAATGTATTCTGTAGACATCTCCCTTGGTTCACCCTAGTTGGAGCCTTGCCTGGCACAGTGTCTGAAACATATTAGAGATTTAATAATATTTCTTAAAGGAATGATTAAATGATTGTTGCCATATTTGAGTTTGTTAGTAGAGTTTGACTTAGGAATTAGGGCTATCCAAATGTTTCACTGGTCTTAACATTCTTCCTTTATAAGATTCCTATAGGAGCTGCTAGTTACATAGGGAGCAATAACAAACGTGAATCAGAGAACCATTTATTACTGCAGCCAGAATTGGATTTTCTAATAATACAGAGGTTCTGGTTAATTTTATTTGCAATACCCAGTCTAGGTTGGAAGACCTCAGAGGCCCTCTTACTCCCCACTGAGCTCCAAATTTGAATCTCCATATTTCAGCATCTTCTGATTGGCTACATGACACAGGAGACTGATGCAGTAAGAAAAGTGTTTAAGCACACACATGAAGAGAAAGAGGAGCCTTCCTGTATGCAGTTCACATGCTCACATGTGCTCTCCAATCCAGGGATCCCACTTAAAAGAAATTTAACCAATTGGAACAGCCTTCTCTGTGGGGAGGAGGAGGCACAAGGAAGGTTGTAGGGAGGGAAAATGAAGGTTTACCACCATATATCATGTTGTATATTTAAGAAGACTGTTCTTTCATTAGCTGAGAAAAGTGCACAGTGTTGCCTACATCCCTTAAACTTCCGCACATTTAAAAAATTTTCAATAAACATTTAATCTCCCATTTAATAAGATCATTTCCTTTGACTTGTGACCCTCAGTTTCATCACAGCAGTGAGCCTGCGCCACCCCAGGGCGTCTCTCAGTGCTTGCTGCGCCTTGTCATTGCGGAGAGTGAAGATGAATGGGTTCAAGAGGGGTGTGATGATGCAGCTCAGGACGGAGGCACCTTTGCTGAGCAGTTTGGACTGAGCCTCTGACATACGAACGTAGAGAAAGATGGAACTGCCATAGATGATGACCACCACTGTGAGATGCGAGGCGCAAGTGGAGAACGCTTTCCTTCGCTCAACAGCTGTGGGAGCCCCGAGAACAGTGGCAAGAATGCAGGCATAGGAAACTGAGGTCAGAGTCAGTGAGCCCAGTAACACTGACGTAGAGAGCATGAAGGTCACCATTTCCAGCAGATGGGTGTCCCCACAAGAGAGCCTGAGCAAGGGCTAACTGTCACAAAAGAAGTGGTCAATTCCATTGGGGCCACAGAAAGGCAGGCTGGCCATGAGGACAGTGGGGCAAAGGACCCAAAGGAATCCAGCTAGCCAGGAGGCCAGCACTAGCTGGGAACAGACATGGCCACTCATCAGGGTCTCATAGTGGAGTGGTCGGCAGATTGCTAGGTAACGATCCAGAGACATGACGGCCAAGAGGAAGAAGTCAGTGGTGCCTAGAAAGAAGTAGAGGTAGGACTGGATGATGCAGCTGACAAATGAGATGGTGTGATCCCTCGTGAGGATGACGACAAGCATCTTGGGAACCACAACAGTTACCAGCAACAGCTCCAGGAAGGATAAATTCCGCAGGAAGAAATACATCTGTGTGTGCAGGCGTCGGTCTATCCAGCTGAGCACAATAATTAGCAGGTTGCCTATGGCTGTTACAATGTAGGTGGTCATTAACCCCAGGAACACCAGGAACTGTAGGAGGTGGCTACTGGGAAAACCCAGAAGAACAAAGTTTCTTACCTGAGTCCAGTTTTCAGAGTTCATCTTCAGTCAGCTGCAGGGGAAATGAAACAGAACTCTGTAACTGGTCTATAGCTACCAATCGTCATTTAACCAATCGGTAAAATAATATTGAATACCCAACACTTCCTTACATTCTGAGAATATAGTGATCTATATTTTGGTCTGCAAGTGATGCACAAAGAGAGAAACAAATTACAATAGCAAGCAGCATGGCAATATTGAACATCAATTATGTATCCGAAAATTTACACTGTGCACAGTATCTCTTCTCCCAGCTACTCTTAAAACTAGGTTTTACTGTTTTCAAAGATAAGAAAAGGGAGTTTGAGTGACTCGTCTATGATCAGGGAGGAAACAGGTGGTAGAGGCAGGGTTTCATACCGAGCTTCTGTGGCTCCGACGCATGCTACTGATACCGTCGTGGTAAGGCAGAGAACCGTGTGAGTAGTGTGGTCTTAGAGCAATCCAGAGGAGTAGAGAGGTCAGAGAAGACTTTGCAGAATAAATGCACCATGAACAAATTTTACTGGTATTAAGAACTCTTATTTTAGTGTTTATGGTCCTTCTGTGTCCCGGCTTGACATAAAATACAGAATTTAAAAATCTGGGCTCTCAGTATCCTCAGAGATTTAATTTTCATTAGTCAGCCACGAAGCCAAATAGGACTGGACTGTGCAAAGCCCTAGTCCTGTCATAAAGTGTTATTTTTCTTTTTTTTCCCCCTATACAGACTCCTGTAGAATGCTAGAAATCCTTCTTCCTGGTGGAATGCTTCCCAGCTTCTCTCAGCTTCAGCTCACTCAATATTCTAACAGTATAAAATGTGGAATAAGGGAGAATGGTCTCAAAGGAGATGGTATATATCAACGAGCCTTCTCAACTTTTGCCTTAATTTGGAGATATGTTCATCTTGTCCTTGGGGCTTTTGGAATCCTGTAAAATGTATCTACATGTTTTGAAGGACTGGGTTTCATTAGACAATTAGAGATCTTGGGTTTTGTTTTGTTTTTTTTTTTTTTTTAAACATCTAGCACCAAATACTCAGAATCACATAGATTCGGACTAATTAGGGAAAATGGAAAATATTCTAAGACAAAAAGAATGAAAATGAGCATCAAGTGACATTGTTTAATTGACAAGGAATGAAGTGTTGAGAGTTTAGACAGTTTCACTGAGGAATATCTATGACTTCAGACCAACAGTGTTAAAGAAGAGGAGCACAGACATTCTCCATTCTGTCTGAAGCTACTTTAACAGATAGTATTGAACCGAGGCAAGGAATCCAGGTTTGAAGGATGAAGAAGAGAGGCATGTTCTGTTTACATCCATTTTGGAAAGAATAAGTCTGGCATTTAAGTAGCTAGGTAATACTAATGCTTCATTCTGCTAGTCTAGGGCTTGCGTCTCCAAAATCAAAGAAATACCATAATAAAACCCAGCAAAGGAGGCCAGCGCACTATTTCAGGATAACATAATCATTTCAGACTAGGACAATGTGCTACTGTGGCTGTTTTCAAAGCATCAGGTAAATATTATTAAAAGTAACTTATGAAGTCGGTCAAACACACAAAATCAGTTTGTGGCTACTGTTACAAAATGTATGCACTAAAGTCTGTTCTCCAGCCTCCCTTTGCCAACCTGAATAACTGCTTATCAGTTCTGGAGAGCCTCATCAGTGGGCTGGCTGTCTCTCATAACGCCAGACCATAACAATATCATCTCTATATATGCATGTTTAAAATTTTGTCATTTTCAACCTCAAAATAATCTTAATGCCTTAAATCATTTGCTTAATGTCACACAGTTAGAAATTGTTTTATTATAGTTGCAAATGGTTTTTGTTCCTATGTATTTTGCAATAAAAATACTGCTTAACAAGATGAGAATCAGTGAAGGGCATTAGAACTTTGAGGGGTGTACATGCACACATTTTTGATGGACATAATGATCTAACGCACACAATTAGATAACTATTATTATTATCCACTTTACAATTGAGCAAACTAGAACAGTGTGGGAAAAAGAAAACCCACCCTCAAACATAAAGCTAAGATACACATCTAAGCTTATCTGACTCTGGTGTGTGTCTATGGCACTAGTAGATAAGACCATGAAACTTGAACCTATCAAGGGAAAAAAAAGGATATAGATTTAGAATGCTGTAATATAATGATGCTCCTAATGATAACAGCTAGAGCTTACTGAGTAGTTACTATATGCCAGAGACTTTCTATTCATTTCATTGTGAAATGTGTCAGCAACTATACAAGGTAGACATTATTATTCTCTCCATCGCACAGGCAAGGTTTAGGGTTAGAGGGATTAACGACCCACATTAATGAGTAGTGGAGTCAGTGAATAAAATTTTAGCAGTCTGATTTCAGAGCCTGAATTATTAACTGCTAAACCACAGTATCTTATATGAGAGAGTTTGTGATTATAAATTTGATTTGATATCAATTTCCACTTGTCATCATACTTCATCTGTCAACTAATGATAGGAATTCTACATATAGAAATGAATTGTTAGAGTTTAAAGATTTGATCCTGATAAAATGAAAACATCCCCCAGGATATGGGATAGATTGAGTTTTATCCAAAAGTCTTTCAGCGCCTCCTCCAGAGCAATGGACAGTAGATGTTATAGTCCTAATCACCACTCTCCATTCCCAGAAGATGGAGACACCCCACCATATTGAATAAGTTGTTGAAACTTGTTTCCTCTTGTCCTTCAAGTTCTATTTTAGGATGTGCTGCATTGATATCACATAGAAATGGAAGCATTTTACCTGCAACAAAGATGAAGTGTTAATTATACTTTCTTTCCTTCCTTTCCCTTCTTTCTTTCTTTCTTTCTTTCTTTCTTTCTTTCTTTCTTTCTCTCTTTCTTTCTCTCTTTCTTTCTCTCTTTCTCTCTTTCTCTCTTTCTCTCTTTCTCTCTTTCTCTCTTTCTCTCTTTCTCTCTTTCTCTCTTTCTCTCTTTCTCTCTTTCTCTCTTTCTGATGGGGTCTCGCTCTGTCACCAGCCTGGAGTGCAGTGGCACGATCTCGGCTCACTGCAACCTCCATCTCCCGGGTTCAAGCGATTCTCCTGTCTCAGCCTCCCAAGTAGCTGGGATTACAGGCATGTGCCACCACACCCAGCTACTTTTTGTATTTTTAGTAGAGATGGGGCTTCACCATGTTGGCCAGGATGGTCTCGATCTCCTGACTTTGTGATCTGCCTGCCTCAGCCTCCCAAAGTGCTGGGATTACAGGCATGAGCCACCGCACCCAGCCCCATACACTTTATTTCTAACCACTAACCAGTTATAGATCCAGAAGCACATATAAATACATACTTATTTTATCAGTCCTCAGTAAGTATTCCCTTATGGCATTACTACATTTTGCTTGTTTTCCTACATTTGATGGAATCATCAAAATCATCCTATCTCCCTTTTGTAAGATGGAACTTCCCTGCCAGGGCATACCATACACCTTTCTCAAGTCCTTCATCCACCTGGACCAATTGCTTATGTAAATTTCTCGTTGGCTGACTGATGTTTGGTAATGTGTGTATTTAGTCTGCCTAACCTTCTTACCTCTCAGTTTGCAGTCCTTTCATGCCTTCTTTTGCCAAATCCCTCCCATTTTACTGGCAACTCTATTGCTTGCTTTGTTTCTCTTTCCCCTCTGTAGATGTACTCTGGGAATCTTGAAGTTTAAATGGATTTTACACCTTATTAATCAAGGGTGAATTTAGGTTTATAGAATTTTTTTCCTAAGAGTATGGAAAACCTGCATTGGAATCACCTGGTATGTTTCTTAAAATTGCTGATTTCTAGGCTCCACCTATAAAATTGCAATTATTCTCAGGGTTTAGGGCTCAGGAATATAAATTTTTATCAGTTTATCTGGGTTATTCTTATTTAACCAAAAGGTTGAGAAATACTGGTTTTTGCGAGAAGGAAAAATGTTGAGCAGGTTTGAGTATTATTAGGGTAAAGGACTGAGGTGTAAGGGAGGGATAGGTTGAAGGTCAGATCTAGAAGAGCCTGCATGTGGGAGGCTGAGGTTTCTAAACTAAAACCATCACCAACTTTTTAATGTGGTGATAGAACTAAATATCTGACCCAGAGCAGCAATAAATCCAGCTTTCTGAATTCTCACAACATGTGTGGATGGCTGTCGCAGGCTCTAATATGTCCACAGGCATGCAGAGGCTATTTTTTTTTTTCAGGTGTGAGCTAGCAAAGTACTCTAACAAGGGTGAGATCGCACACTTGTTACGTGCTGGATAACCTACCAGGTATGGGAGGCACCTAGCAGAATGAGCTGAATAAGTTACTGAGGAGCTCATAGTGTATAAGGGTTAGATACATGCAAATGATAAATTCCATTCTAACTCAAATTCCACGAGCCTTTAAACTCATCAGGTTGCAATAGTTTTTTAACTTAGCAAATAGCATGCTCTGTTCTTGCCATCTTCAAAGCAGGATATACTTATGTAATGACTATAAATATATTTTGAGCAGTAGTTTGATAATCCTTGTAATCTTATTTTCCTATTGAAAAATTCAAAATGTTTTTTCTAATCTCCATTGATCACCTGGGTACAAATTGTACACCCAGATGATCAATGGAGATTAGAAAAAGTATTTGAATCATACTTATTATTAAATAGGACAAATAAAAAATTATATTCTCATTTATATATATATGTCAATTAAACCCATGACAAAAGTAAAATCATGGTATCATGGGGGAAGAGGAAAGGAAGGTAAAAATTTTTTTTGGAGTCAGCATGGGACATTTCAAAAGGTTAGTAACATTTAACTGGCTGTTTATAGAATAAATTTTTTTCCAGACCAAGTGGACACATAAGTCTTTTAGGTTTAGAGTAGCCAAATACCAAATATTTTGAGTTTTTAAATAGGAAAATAAGGTTATGAAGATTATCAAACTACTGTTCAAAATATACTCATAGTTATACATAGTACATCCTACTTTGAAGATAGCAAGAACAGAGCATGCTATTTGTTCAGTTAGAAAACTATTTCAACCTGATGAGTTTAAAGGCTCATTAGAGCATGGGCTACGTTGGCTTTTGAGATAAACAAAATGTAACAATTATCTTTGGATCTTTCTCATGTCCAGTAGTAGTATAATAATAATCTTGCTTTTTAGTAATTGTCAAATAATCTTATTAATGTAGTTTTAGAATGTGTGAATATTTTGAGCTGTTTGCTTTTTATGTAGAAATACTTTGTCATGAAGGCTTTAGATAAAATGGCTAACATTGTAATTGAAGAATAAGAAAAAAGTCTCTGAAATTGCCTATTTTGGTCAGGGTACAATGTCTTGTGCTCTCTCAAATGTAATAGGTTACCAATTGTTCCTCTGCATGTAAAACCTTATCTTTCCATGAAACTTAAGTGAGTACTTTAAAGATAAACTTTCCAAAAGCTGGAGGCTTTGTACTTCAGTCCCTAGTAAAAAAGAAAGTTGTTAGGGTCACTTTCTGGCTACTCAAAATATGAAAATCAGAGTTTTTCATAATGCAATGCTGTACTTTATGGGCTCAAGTGTTGGTTTATCTATGCAGAACTCAATAGCTGAGGATATAACTGAAGAGCTTTCATTCCTATCTTCCATCAGTAAATAGAAATTGTATAACTGTGTAGAATAAAATGTATCATAGTTTTGGTACTGTAAATCTTTGTGCCTTAAATTACTTATAAACAAAACTCATTGATTCCAATGAGTCCAGTTTTAAGTCAAGAATAGAAATAAATTTTGGGTATATGAAGTTGCCTGACATAGGAGGTGATATAAGTTATCTCCTTTACCTGTTCCAATACTGCATTTCTTAGGCTTCTTCCCCTGGCCAGTTTGAAGAATGTGCACTCAAAGGTTCTATCAGGATCCTGTTTGTGGTCAATGGAGCACACAGAAGGCTTCTTGAATCTGCAGTTCTTTATGGTTCAAGTAATACCAAGCAAAATCCTTTCTCAGTGTTGAAAGAGAAGTTATCATACATTTGCATGATTATTGCCTTGTACCTCCAATCAATTAAAATTCACTTTAACTTGCTTTGAATGAAAATCTCAAAAGGGAATAACTTTGACCAAAGTTCTCTAAAAATAAACTAATGTAATTAGTCCTTCGAGGCTTTAGGGGCTGAGATGTTTGAGATTTGTCATAGAGTATGAATTGTACTTCTTCAAAAAAGATAGAGCTATTTCTTGGGTATAGAAGTAAAAGAAAATTTGTTACTGTATTTGAACTTTAAGAAATTCTCTTAAGCTAGGTAGTGACTCAGTGAGGCCTTGGGTATCTTGATGATGTAATGAAATTATAACATATGTGCATATGTGTGTGTGTGTATATATATGTATATATGATCATTGTTAACTTAAAAATCCAATCTTTTTTTTCAGTGAGGATTGAACATTGAGTCACATACTAATTATGGTATATAATACTTGGCATGAACTTGGGTAAGTTACTTAAATTCCCAGCTTCAGTTTCTTCATCTGTAAAATGGGTTTCATAGGAACTTTAAGAGAAAGAATTATGTATAATTTGCACCCAGGCTATCAGTGGAGATTAGAAAAAATATCTGAATCTTGCTCATTATCAAGAAGGACAAATAAAAATTCTCTTCTGATTTATGTACCTTCAATAAGCTCAAAGTATCTACTTATCTTATGATATGAGAAATAAGAAATGAGTTCAAAGTACCTACTTTTCAAATTATCTGTCTACTTCACCCCTTCCCCACCATAATGCTGAACTTGTAGTTCATCAAAACCATACTGTAAACTGTTATGAGTTTACCTTTCTAGATGTGGTTATATTGAAATATTTCGCATACTCTGAAGTGTAAAATTAATGAAAAATGTTGGATTAAAAGAGATTCAATAAAAATCTAAAGATATTTAAAAACTTTATTAATGATTGTCCAACCTTGATTGGAATTTAAAAATGTGAAGTTATGTCAAAATGTGTACTAGGGATTTTTATTTGCATTAAATTATGTTTTTTTTTTCTCCTTCTCTAGAAGCTGTTTTATGCTACTCTTAGGATATCATATGCTAAAGATATTATGGTTTAAAATAGGTAATGGGCAATGTTACACTGATAAGAATTATCTGTATAAAGAAAGTTTTCAGTCATTCTAGGATTTCCAAATCTTGTCTTCTTAAATATGATAGAATGGTGAGTTCAATAAAAACTATCTACATTCTGTGGGAAAAGGGGGTCAGTGAAGAGCCAGCATTGCTGTCCTTTTCAGGAATTAGATAAAGTATGCCTTAAGAGTGTCAAATACAAGTCTGGGCACTATGGGCACACTGTTTCCACCTTAATTCTACCTTTCCTGCTGGATCACCTTGATAGAGAACTGGGAGTCAATCCTGGAGTTCTAGTTTAAAACTCACTTCCTAAGCACACCTGGTGATTTTGTAAGCACTTAATTATCTGTGTTCTTTCTTGCTTAAAATACCTAAAATCATTTCTGTTTCCTTCACTGAACATTAAATAACATAAATGCCAATGAAGAGGGACTTCTGTGAACTGTGACAATAATCATGTTATCTAGAGGATATTTTGGTGTCCTACTTGTCCTGAAACCTTCCCTTATAGGAACAGCCAAGAAATGAGTTCAAAATAGATTTCTCATTAACACATCTAATGATATTTACATTCATCTTGAGAAATAATGCCCCTATGTGACAATACTTCATTTTAGGGAAAAAAAAAAAAAAAGGATATCAATCTGAGAGGGGTTTGGTGTCACTGTTATTTTTTAAACAGTGGATCTTCTTTAAACATTTTTTACATGCCTACTTAATATGGTTAATCCATATGAATGGGTTAGGAAGAACTGAAATATCTATTGATTAACTGAGTTACCTCAAAAGCTAAACTGCAGCATTACATTATTCTAAGATGTTACCCAAATCGAGAATATGTGTTGAATTACATAAAGTATGTAACATTCTAGATCCTTTTCGTGAATCTTTCCTCCTAAACAAGATAACTTATTGGCTGTTTAAATGCTATTGTGGAATGTTTCTTGTCTTTTCATTTTGGCCATCAAAATATGCTTTATTTGTTACATAAGTAACATAAACATTAAAAAATAGTGTATTATTGATTTTGCCACAACAGTCCCCGAACTACTAGCAACTTAAAAAAAAGTTAGAGGTGACAAATAAGGGCATTACATATTGATATAGGGGTCAATTCAATAAGAAGAGCTAATTATCCTAAATACATATGCACCCAATACAGGAGCACCCATATTCAAAAAGCATGAGACCCACAAAGAGACTTAGACTCTCACACAATAGTAGTGGGAGATTTTAACAAAATACTGTCAATGTTAGACAGATCATTGAGACAGAAAATTAACAAAGACATTCAGACCTTGAACTCAGTTCTGGATCAAGTGGGATTCGGGATCAGTGATCTGTCTAGCACTATCAGTGCACGTTGAAGTCTTCCACTATTATTGTGTGGTTATCTGAGTCTTTTTGTAGGTCTCCAAGAACTTGTTTTATGGTTCTGGATGCTGCAATGTTAGGTTCATATATATTTAGGATAGTTAAATCTTCTTGTTGAATTGAATCCTTTACCATTATGTAATGTCCTTTTTTTTTATTGTTGTTGGTTTAAAGTCTGTTTTGTCTGAAATTAGAATAGCAACTTCTGCCCTTTTTGCTTTTTTGATTGCTTGGTAGATTTTTCTTCAGGGCGAGATCACAAGATCAGGGTGAAACTAGAATCACTAATGAACTTCCATGTCCCCCTGTGCATGCATTGTCATTGATAAACATCTTAACAGGGTTCAAGAGCAGAGAATCGGTCTGACTAGAATTTGCCAGGCTGGAATTTCCTAATCCTAACAAACCTGGGGGTGCTACAGGAGACTAGGTCGTGTTTTATCCCTATCTACATCTGCATAAGGCACACACTCCCAGAGCAGCCATTTTAGAGGCCCACCCGGGAATACATTCTTTTCCCAGGGCTGTTAAATATTAATATTCCTTACTGGGGAAATAATTCAGCAATATTTATCTTACCCATTTTTGGTAATAAGAGAAATATGGCTCTGTCCTGGCTGGCCCACAGGCAGCCAGACTTTAAGGTTATCTCCCTTGTTCCCTAAACATTGCTATTATCCTGTTCTTTTTTCAAGGTGCCCTGATTTCATATTGTTTAAACAATTTGTGCAGTTAACACAATCATCACAGGGTCCTGAGGCAACATATAGCTTCATCTTATGAAGATGATGGGATTAAGAGATTAAAGTAAAGAGAGGCATAGGAAATCACAAGAGTGTTGATTGGGGAAATGATAAATGTCCATGAAATCTTCACAATTTATGTTCAGAGATTGCAGTAAAGACAAGCGTAAGAAATTATAAAAGTATTAATTTGGGGAACTAATAAATGTCCATGAAATCTTCACAATTTATGTTCTTCTGCCATGGCTTCAGCCAGTCCCTCCATTTGGGGTCCCTGACTTCCCACAACAATACAGCTGCTTTTTGTACGTTGATTTTGTATCCTACAACTTCATCAAATTAGCTCATTGGTTCTAACAGTTTCTTTTACATGTGTGTTTGTGTGGGTGGAGTATTTAGCATTTTCTATATATACAATCATGCCATTCACAGAGAAAATCTTAGTTTTTCTTTTCTTATTTGGGTGCATTTTGTTTCTTTTTCTTTCCCAGTCCTCTGACTTGGACTTTCAGTACTACATTGAAAAGAAGTAGAGAAAGTGGGCATCATTGTCTTGTTCTTAATCTTAGAGGCAAAGCTTTTAGCTTTCCACAGTTGAATATGATGTTAGCTGTGGGCTTATTGTATGTGGCCTTTATTGTGTTGGGGTTCATTTCTTCTGTACTTAATTTGTTGAGAATTTTTATCATGAAAAGATGTTTTGTCAAATGCTTTTTCTGCATGTATTGAGATGATCTTATTAATTTCTCTTCTTTATTCTTTCAGTGCCTGTATTATATTTATTGACTTGGGTATGTTTAACTATTCTTGCATCCCAGGGATAAATTCCACTTGATCATGGTGTATGATCCTTTTAATGTGCTGTTAAATTCAGTTGGTTAGTATTTGTTGAGGATTTTTTGCATCTATGTTCCTTAGGAATATTGGACTGTAATTTTCTTGTAGTGTTCTTTCTGGCTTTGGTATTAGGGTAATGCTGGCTTTATAAAATAAGCTTGGAACTTTTCCCTTCTTGCTAGGTTTTTTTTTTGAAAAATTTGAGAAGGATTGGGATTGATTTCTCTTTAAATATCTGGTAGAATTCACCAGAGAAGCTCTCAGGT
>NW_012107241.1:466677-468848 GCF_000951045.1 Mandrillus leucophaeus
TGAAAAGAAGTAGAGAAAGTGGGCATCATTGTCTTGTTCTTAATCTTAGAGGCAAAGCTTTTAGCTTTCCACAGTTGAATATGATGTTAGCTGTGGGCTTATTGTATGTGGCCTTTATTGTGTTGGGGTTCATTTCTTCTGTACTTAATTTGTTGAGAATTTTTATCATGAAAAGATGTTTTGTCAAATGCTTTTTCTGCGTGTATTGAGATGATCTTATTAATTTCTCTTCTTTATTCTTTCAGTGCCGGTATTATATTTATTGACTTGGGTATGTTTAACTATTCTTGCATCCCAGGGATAAATTCCACTTGATCATGGTGTATGATCCTTTTAATGTGCTGTTAAATTCAGTTGGTTAGTATTTGTTGAGGATTTTTTGCATCTATGTTCCTTAGGAATATTGGACTGTAATTTTCTTGTAGTGTTCTTTCTGGCTTTGGTATTAGGGTAATGCTGGCTTTATAAAATAAGCTTGGAACTTTTCCCTTCTTGCTAGGTTTTTTTTTTGAAAAATTTGAGAAGGATTGGGATTGATTTCTCTTTAAATATCTGGTAGAATTCACCAGAGAAGCTCTCAGGTCCTAGGTTTTCCTTAATGGGAGATTTTCTTCATGATTAATAATTTTTTTTTCTTTTTCCGTCAGTGTCTCACTCCTGTCACACAAACTGGAGTGCAGTGGTGTGATCTTGGCTCACTGCAGCCTTGACTTCTCAGGCTCAGGAGATCCTCCACCCTCGACCTCCCAGATAGCTGGGACAACAGACATGCACCACCATGCCTGGCTAATTTTTGTATTTTTAGTAGAAATGTGGCTTTGCCATGTTGTCCATGCTGGCCTTGAACTCCTAGGCTTAAGCAATCTGACCATCTTGGCTTCCCAAAGTGCTAGGATTGCAGTCATGAGCCACTGTGCCTGGCCTATGATTCAATCTTGATAGGTTGTATGTTTCTGGAAATCAATTTTTTTCTAGGTTATAATATCTAATTTGATGATGAATGCTTGTACATGATAGTCTCTTATGATCCTTTGTACTTCTGCAGTATCAGTTGTATCTTCTCTTTCATTTATAATTTTACTTGAGTCTTTTTTAAAGAAAACCTTGCTAAAGTTTTATACATTTTGTGTATCTTTTCAAAAAAATGACTCTAGCTTCACTGATCTTTTTAATATATTTTAGTCCCTATTTCATCCATTTCTGCTCTGAACTTATTATTCTTCATTCTGCTAACTGGTGTGGGTCTAAAGTCTGCATCTGTGGGGATGAACCTGAAGCTTGAGACTATATGGGCTGGCCTGATGCTGGGGTTTACTGGGCTGGTCCTGGTGCATAGGTCCATGGACAAGCCTGGGGCTTTCATCACTCTCCTTCCCCACAATGAGAATCTCTCATTCCTGTGCTGTCTGGAGTTGGGGGAAGGGTGACATGGATGATGTAAAGCTGTCCTTCCTACCTTCTTATTTCTGCGCTTCACTCAGGTGCTGTCACATGGATTCTTTAGTTCTTGTGAAGGTATTTTCATATGTGAACACTTGCTCAAATTGATGTTTTTCGTATTAGGACAAGTGCTGGAAACTCCTGCCATCTTCCTGATGTTCTCTTTGTGTAATTTCTTACAACTACCTGTAAATCTACATTTATCAAAAATAAAAGTGTAATAATAAATGAATGTAAAATTAAGACTTTCACAGAAATAACAAAATTAAAAGAATTCATCACCAGCAGACTTCCAGGGTAAGAGGTGTTATAGATATTAAAAAGTGTTCATGACATTAGAAAATAATACTACATCATAACTTGTATATACAAAAATAAATAAAGGTTACCAGAAACGATAACTAGATGGGTAAATATAAAGCCATTTTCTCTTTTTTTAGTTTCTTTTTTAAAAAAAGTGAAATATTTCTTTTTTAGAAAAACTTTTATTTTAGGTTCAGGGTTCCATGTATAGCTTTGTTATATAGGTAAATTGCATGTCACGGGAGTTTAATGTACAGATTATTTTGTCACCAAGGTAGTGTGCATAGTACTTGATAGGTGGTTTTTCATTTTTCTCCCTCCCCCTACCCTCCACCTTCAAGTAGGCCCCAGTATCTGTTATTTCCTTCTTTGTGTTTATGTGTACTAAATGTTTAGCTTAAACTTGTAAGTGAGAACATGTGGTGTGT
>NW_012107241.1:468898-473183 GCF_000951045.1 Mandrillus leucophaeus
TTCATCACCAGCAGACTTCCAGGGTAAGAGGTGTTATAGATATTAAAAAGTGTTCATGACATTAGAAAATAATACTACATCATAACTTGTATATACAAAAATAAATAAAGGTTACCAGAAACGATAACTAGATGGGTAAATATAAAGCCATTTTCTCTTTTTTTAGTTTCTTTTTTTAAAAAAGTGAAATATTTCTTTTTTAGAAAAACTTTTATTTTAGGTTCAGGGTTCCATGTATAGCTTTGTTATATAGGTAAATTGCATGTCACGGGAGTTTAATGTACAGATTATTTTGTCACCAAGGTAGTGTGCATAGTACTTGATAGGTGGTTTTTCATTTTTCTCCCTCCCCCTACCCTCCACCTTCAAGTAGGCCCCAGTATCTGTTATTTCCTTCTTTGTGTTTATGTGTACTAAATGTTTAGCTTAAACTTGTAAGTGAGAACATGTGGTGTGTGTATATATATATATATGGTTTTTCACTCCTGTATTAGTTTGCTTAGGTTAACGTCCTCTATCTCCACCTATGTTGTTCCAAAGGATATGATGCAAAGGACATGATCTTATTCTTTTTTATGGCTGTGTAGTATTCCATGTTGTATATGTACTAGATTTTCTTTTATCCAGTCTATCATTGATGGGCCTTTAGGTGAATTTCATGATAAAACAAAATTTTTATTACTTAATATCTTTTAAAAATAATGACTTATTCAGAACAAAAAACCCACAATAACAATATATTGTGGAGTTTTAAAAAGTTGTATAAGTAGAAGTACAGTGTATAAGAACAATCTATTAATAATTTTGTATCAAACATTTAAGGAAAGATATAACACCAGTTACCAAAAATTGAAGAGTTTAGAATACTTACCATCTCAGTTAATGAAGATGCTATTATTCTGATACCCAAAGTAGACAGAAATATTGCAATAAATAAAATATATAAGCCAGCATCTCTCAAGAACATACATACAAAAATACTTAACAAACTTCTGGCATATCAAATTCAACAATATGTAAAAGGATAATACATGAAGACAACTGGGGTTCATTCTAGGAATGCAGATTGGTTTAACGTTGAAAATCAAACATTGTAAGTCACCATATTAACAGACTTAAAGAAAAATTATATGACCATGTCAGCTGATGGAGAAAAAGCAGTGGACAATAGCCAGCATCCATTAATAAAAACTCTCAATAACTTAGAAGCAAAAGGGGACTTCCTCAATGTGATGAAGGACATCTATGAAAATCCTACACCTAACCTAGCAAATATCCTGCAAAATTAAACGCTTTCCCCTAGGATCAAGAACAAGGCACGCATGAAAGAAAGTTATTTGGGATATTGTTGCATTCACCTCTGGAAAGTACAATGCTTCCCAATATTTTATAATTTTGGTCAATTTTTGAGAGTGTATGTGTGTGTGTGTGTGTAATAGAGAATGATCTAAGTTCAAAGACCTCTAATTCAAAGACTGAAGGATCTTTATCTCAACGAGAACTTCTCTTGATTAAAGATTGATAAAAACTGGTTCTGAGACATGCAACTCCAAAGCTTATACATTTCTACAAGATTCCTTGGCCAGTGTTACCTCACCATAGCTGTGCTACAGTTTGTTCTCTCCTAGGTTTAGTGTTTTCAAACATTTATTCTAATTTACATGGCAGAATTGTTAGCAATAATGTAAGCGGGAGGTGGATAAAAGTTGACAATAAAAGCTCTCACAAAACATTTTTAAAGAAATGTTATTTTATTAAATTCTGGCACTGCCAATGATGAGGGACACAATTATACATTTTATGGATCTTCATCTTATTTGAACAATAGCCTGAAATCACAAATCAGTTGTGTATTCATTATTTGAAGGCAATCCATCCTGTGGAAGTCCTTCATTCTCTGAGGGCAGTTAGTCAGCTTGATTACATGTATCATAATTTCCTTTGTACAGTTGCCTTCAAGAGTACTGGTAAACTTCTTCTTCAGAAACTCCATGCCGTAGGATGAACAATAGTAAGTTAGTGAGTCACTCTTACAGCATGTTCTTTCCTGCAAATTATCTTGTCCAAGTAATGCTTTTGTTTCTTGCCCATTTGACATATATTTATCATAAGGAAAATACCAGTTCGTGTACTATTTTCATTGTAGGAAAGCCAGGAAAATGATAATCTTATATAGTTCTCCTTTTGTGAAGTTTTTTTTTCATTATAATTAATACCAGTTAATTTTCTAGTCCCCCTTCCTTTTAAATTTCAAGTAAACTTACACTAGTATATATACCACATTTCCTAAATCTAAAAATTAGACCCAAAGATAGAAATATCCGACAGAAGACAACAATTGGAATTAACAACTTTTCTTTCCCTTACTGGATACAAAACAAATATTCTTATTCAGTAACTTTGTTGTGAAAAATGTGTATGTGTCCTGTTTTATTTTCAAATCCTGAATACTTGACTGAACAAATATTTTACCTGGTTTCTTTGCTTAGAGCACATAAGAGACATAATGGGTCTTTGCTCTTCAAGCAAATGGATGAAGCTGGAAACCATCATTCTCAGCAAACTATCACAAAGGCAAAAACCAAACACCGCATGTTCTCATTCATAGGTGGGAATTGAACTTTCTTTGTGCCAGTTTTCTTAAACAAGGACACAGGAAGGGAACATCTCTCTTCTAATTCATCTCATGGTTTAGCATTTAAAGAAGCGGCTTCTCAGGATAAAGGTATTTCTATAGATGACAAGGAGGAGGAAAAATAAACAGGTAGGACGCCTAGGGCATAATCTGAGTTCTTTAGATTAATCTGAATGTCCTTGGCATTCAAGGACATTTTCATTTTATAGAATAGTTTTGGTGAATATAACCAACTCCTTCCTCTTGTATGGTAAGCTGCTTTAACTAAAACCTTGGGTTATCTGTTATAATTTTGAAGTCTAGAAATGCCCTTTCTTTTGTAGTTGCCCTATAAATTCAATTAAGGTATTAAAACCTTGCTAATCCTTCAGAAACAATTTGAATCTTAGCTTGTACGATAAGCTCTCTTTGATTTCTTCAGCCAGCTTAGTAAGAAACTGGAGCACCTATTTTACCTGACACTTAATATAATTATTTTATTTAGACCTCATAATATCCTACAAAGCCATTATTTTAAATCTTACTCTTAAAAGTGGAGACTAAAACTCCAATTATGACATTTGTGCAAAATTCTACAGCTAGGACTGGTTGGATCCAGATTAGAATACTGGTAGGTTCAATTGACACCAAAGCCCATGTTATTTCTATCTCTCAGTGTGGCCTTAATTATATACTACCTTGAGTGGGAGAAGAAAGATCATGTCACTTTATAAGTCACCTTGGACAAGTCACTTTTCTCCTTGTATTTTATCATTTTAAAAACTGTGGTTTCTTCTTGCTGGGAAATACATATACAAAGGTTCATTTCATTGTATTTTATACTTTTGTTTACAGTATTCTTTAATATGTTTTATGTATTTAATAAAGTTATTTCATAAAAAATAAAACAATCATTTACTAATACAAATGAGGATATGAATAGCATTTCACATACCTCTGAGTCACAGAACTTAGATTTTGGAGAGACTCTAGACATCATCTAAACCAGTCTTCCCATTTTCTAGATGAAGTGTTTGTGATGGGGAGAGTGAGGTAGACCATTTGGCCAAAGCCGGGAGCAAGTGTGTGGCTGAGTTGCAACTCTGTTATTCTGATTTCCACCTGAATGATTTTCCCTACTCATTTTGAGATGTGAATAGCTGCTTTCCTGGCAGGCAAATTGTGAGTTTTGATAGCACAGACTATGGGGGTGGGCTACCTGCTGTAGACTCTCAGAAGTTGCTGCACAAAAGCCTATGCAGAGCATACTTCACCTCCTTGTTCCGCAAAGTGTAAATGAATGGGTTGAGCATTGGAGTTTTGATTGTGTAGAAGATCACGGGGGCCCCAGCTCCTGTCTCACTGGAGTGAGGCTGCAGGTAGATACAGACAGGTGGCATGTAGTACAGGAGCACCACAGTGAGGTGGGCAGTGCAGGTGGACAAGGCCCGCTGCCCACCCTGGGCTGTGCAGATGGGCAACACAGCTGCCGCGATGAAGACGTAGGAAATAATGATGAGGATCAGGCAGCCTGCAGCCACGATGCCAATGTTGGCAAGCATGACTAGCTCATTAATGGTGCTGCCTGTACAGGCGAGCTTTAGAACAGGGGGTATGTCGCAATAAAAAATGATAAAGGGGATATCACCACCGACCCCATAGAAATACAAA
>NW_012107241.1:473748-483151 GCF_000951045.1 Mandrillus leucophaeus
AAACCTGGAAGCATTCCCTTTGAAAACTGGCACAAGACAGGGATGCCCTCTCTCACCACTCCTATTCAACATAGTGTTGGAAGTTCTGGCCAGAAATTGTTATTCACAGAATAGATTACTATCCAGCAACGATAATGAATGATCTACCACTACATATGTAATGGTTTATGCACTTTATATATTTGCACTCATTTTTTATGTTTGTTAAGATCCAATATAAAAAATTAAATATCTTAAGTATCTAGATTACTTGGGGCTGTTTTGTCTCCCAGTTCACTTGGCAATGTCTAGAAACATTCTTGCTTGTCACAGGCACTGGCATCTAGTGGCTATAGGTCAGGGGAGTTAAACATTCCACAATGCACTGGAGAGACCCTTACAACAAAGCTTATCATGGCCAAAATATCGATAGTGCTGAGGATGAGAAACCGAAGCTGAATTTAATTTTATGCAACATGTCTAAGACCACGACAATGGAAATAAAATATTTTCAGATAAACATAAAATTTGCTGAATGAATCTAGGATTATAAAGTGCACATGGAGGTTCATATTTTAAAAATGCCAGTTTTTTCAAATTGATCTATAGATTTGATACTATTCCAAGTAAAATCCCAGCGTTTGATTTTGCAGCTATGGACACATGGATTTTAAAGTGTGGATTGAAATGGAATGCGGCCCAAAATCGTCAAGACTCTCTTGAAGAAATAAAGGATAACTGAAAGATTGACGACACTAGTTATCAGAACTTGTGGCAAAGCTGTCGTAACTCAGAGAGTGCTGCTTTTGTATGAGGCTAGACAAATAGAAAAATGGAAATGAATACAGGGTAAAGAAATAGACTGATGCATATACGTATGACAAAGATGACACTGCAAAGCAGTAAAGCATGATTGCTTTCTTCAATAAATTATTTTGGGGTATCTGGGTATTCAGAATTAAAAAATTATTTTTTTGGAATAATTTTTGGAAGTTCTGGCCAGAAATTGTTATTCACAGAATAGATTACTATCCAGCAATGATAATGAATGATCTGCCACTACATATGTAATGGTTTATGCACTTTATATATTTGCATGCATTTTTTATGTTTGTTAAGATCTTATTTCATACTATACACATAAAAAACTCAATTATAGTAGATAGGAGATATAAATGTGGTGAACTGTATGACATTTGTTTAGGTAAGAGACTTTTTAGTAATGTAAAACCTTCTTGGAAAAAAATTAATTTAAAAATATATTTTAAATTTATTTTTTATTGTTGTATTTTAAGTTCTGGTGTACATGTGCACAACGTGCAGGTTTGTTACATAGGTATACATGTGCCATGTTGGTTTGTTGCACCCATCAACTTGTTGGTTACATTAGGTATTTCTCCTAATGCCATCCCTCCCCTAGCCCTCCACCCCACAAAGGCCCCGGTGTGTGATGTTCCCCTCCCTGTGTCCATATGTTCTCATTGTTCAACTCCCACTTATGAGTGAGAACATGCGGTGTTTGGTTTTCTCTTCTTGTGTTACTTTGCTGAGGATGATAGTTTCCAGTTTCATCCATGTCCCTACAAAGAACATCAACTCGTCCTTTTTTATGGCTGCATAGTATTCCGATGTATATGTGCCACATTTTCTTTATCCAGTCTATCATTGATGGAAATTTGGGTTGGTTCCAAGTCTTTACTATTGTGAACAATGCTGCAATAAACATATGTGTGCATGTGTCTTTATAGTAGCAGGATTTATAACCCTTTGGGTATATACCCAGTAATGGGATTGCTGGGTCAAATGGTATTTCTAGTTCTAGATCCTTGAGGAATCACCACACTGTCTTCCACAATGGTTGAACTAATTTACACTCCCACCAGCTGTAAAAGCATTCCTATTTCTCCACATCCTCTCCAGCATCTGTTGTTTCCTGTCTTTTCAATGATTGCCATTCTAGCTGGCATGAGATGGTATCTCATTGTGGTTTTGATTTGCATTTCTCTAATGACCAGTGATGATGTGCATTTTTTGCAAAAAAAAATTAAATAAAATAAACAAACAGAGGAAGCCAACCATAAAAATAATACATGAGACTAAAGTCATTACATTTTAAAATAGAAATTTTGCCACTCATTTTCTGTGTTGATAATATAATAAAACTAGAGGTTAATAAGCAAAGTATAACAGAGAATACAAACATAATTGGGAACATAAACCTAATTTTTTAAGAAGAAACCCACTTCAGTTAATGAGGTAATTACAACTACAATCTCAAATTATATAGAAAATAAAAACATCCTTATATCACCCATAAAGTAAAATTAATTTCAGATGAAGTAAAGATTTAAATGAAGGAAAAAAAACCTTAAAGCACTAAATATTACGTAAGTGAAAACTGATAAACCTGTGTGCAAGACGATGGTTTTGTTTTTTGTTTATTTGTTTGTTTGTTTTTGAGATAGGGTCTGGCTCTGTTGCTCAGGCTGGAGTGCTGTAGCACCATCTCGGCTCACTGTAACCTTGGTCTCTTAGGCTCAAGTGATCCTCCCACCTCAGCCTCCTGAGTAGCTGGGTCTACAGTCACTCACCACCATGGCTAGCTAATTTTTGTATTTTTTATAGAGACAGGGTTTCACCATGTTGGAGCCCAAGTTGGTCTCCAACTCCTGGGCTCAAGTGATCTGCCTGCCTTGGCCTCCCAAAGTGCTGGGATTATAGGTGTGAGCCACCAAGATTGGCCAATAAAATCCTACTAAAATGCTGACATCAGAAAACATAGTAAATCAATTTATAAAATTTCCTAGAACAGTAAACATATCTATACAAATTTAAAAATATTTAAATGGTGATAAATTTGAAAGTACATTTTACCTTACAGTGAAACACAAATTAATGTTTTCAATTTGTAAAACTTCAGATAAATCAATAAGATAAAAACTATTACCACAAAAAAAGCAATGAATAAAGATTCTAAAACGTTAATCTTCAAAAGGAGATGTGCACATGAAATATCAAAAGTGTTTATTCAGGCTTGTAAAATCAATGAAAATTATGACGGCTATAATATCTCATGATTACTACACAATTGGGATATAATTATGTTAGGTAGGTAGATCTCTGGGGAAAAGCCACCCTGGAACTGTAAACAACAGAAAAAGTTCGGGAATTTGGATCTTTTGAACCACCATGCAAAGATGGTGAATGAGACAGTGAGGCTGAACTAGAGAGCACCAACAAATTTTCCAGGATCGTTATGGATCATGGAAAATTTTGAGTTGAGAGTGAGCAGTTGGGAGTGTCTCTCAATTACTGGTGAGGGAAAAGAATAAGTCAGTCCTCCTTCTTTCTTCATATGTATAAATATGGGTTCCAGAAAGACGCTGGGCTCTTCTCAGGAGGGTTCAAATAAGAAACACTAAGGAAATGCATGCATGCTTATGAAGAACTTGTCATTGGTCTCTTCCTGTTGTTTTGTGCTCATCAAGGGAACTCAAAATCCCAAGAGCAATTCCATCTTCTGAGACATAAATCAAGTTAAGTTCCTACCCACGTTCATTTGCATTCCCTGCACTTCCACTAGTTTGGTCCTTGAATAGAAAGGGACCACTCTTTCTTAACACCATGTATCTGTTCTTTGAGTGGTATCTTGCAAACTTGGCACCTGTACACAGCATGTGGAAAGTGACAAACTGGGGCAAAAACTCAGATGAGTTTTACTATTGAAATGAATCACATACTATAAGGTGAGTTCTTAGAAATGCAGATTTAACTTATTTTCTTGCTTTCCCTCTTTTATCTCAAACTTCCATTCAGACAATTAGAGAATTGTTAAGACTTTGTTATAAAATCAGTTAGATAGTTAGATAGACAGATGGATAGAGACAAAGTCACTACATATACTACTATACACCAATATTCAAGTCAAACATTGACCCTGTGGATTGAAACTCTTGCTTTAGATCTCAGGCTACGTTAGACTTCACGGGATGAGCATTCTCACATTCCATCAAAACCGATCATGAAGCTCCGCTGCGGATTGGTCCTCTTGGTACAGTAGAAATTTCAAAGTAATGCTGGTTCCATTTTAAAAGTTCTGATATGCATGCTGGTGATTACAGGAGCCTCCTTTCTGCTATTTATTTTCATATTTGACAAACCTTATTATAATGTAGCTTAAGCCACATTCCCTGGAGGTATTTCCTCTGGGCTTTGAGAAGAGCAGAGACTATAGTTTCTCTCATACTAATGAACAAGTTTCATAGTGTTCTCCTACTGAACAATCAGTAAGAATCCTGAACTAATACAACATTTTGTATGAAGTAAAAAATCTTACTTCTGCCTCAATTTCCATCATACAGAATCCCAGCTTCTCTTGACATGAAGGTGACATAGGCCCCTCTTCTTGCATTGGTCCCATTTTTTCCTGTTTCATGTTCTAGGTCTTAATTAAGAGACACAGACTTGACGGAATGGTCTTCTTTTGTGAGATCATTCATTACCTGGATTTATGAGAATGAAGAGTAGAGGAAGATGGTGGGGCACCAACATGTGCTATCTAACAAAGTTAATGTTAGAATATATTTAGAAACCTAGGGTAGGAGGAGTACGCAAGACAGCTGGCACCTACCCAGTAGGTTGTGTTTGGGAGAGCACATATGAATGCCATGTTCTCAGAATCACATAGGAAGTGTTCTAGGGTAACAGAAATGGGGGTGGGGAAAGTCATGTATGAAGCTTGGTGCTCTCTGGATCATTTGGGAGGTGGGAGGATGTGGGAATCCCACTACAGAGTTATGCTGAGATTCTTACCTGCTCTGAGAGACCTAGGAGAAGCCCTTTAAAAGCAGGCAGCAGTGAGGACATCAGTAACAGTATCAGGCATATGATAGTACAAAAAGACCTAGCTCTTAGATTCAGAAGGATGCTCTGAAAACACTAAAAGAATATATGTACTCTCTTTCTCTCTAAGATCAAAAACAGCAATTCTGTAATACTGCCGCAAGGCACAATGTGGTAAGACTCACTGTCATTTATTGAGCAGTTATTACCTGCCAGTCACAGTACTTCGTGCTTTAAATGTATCATCTTATTTAATGCTTATAATTTCTCAGTGAGGCAGGTGATGTTAGTAATGCCAAATAACATAAGAGGAAACTAGAAAATGATTTACTTGTACTGTTCAGTTTTCAAATATTCCTTGCTACTAATGATTAAATTCTTCGTGTTTTGTTTTTTTTTTAAGTTTTCCCATGAGCAAGCAGCAAAAATAGAATGTGGTGGGTAGAATTCCAAGCAGCCTTCAAGATTCTTGCCCACTGGTATACACTTTCTAGTTAATAACCTTTTTTGAGTATGCCTGGGACCTGTTAATAAGATGAGATATCACCCCTTTGACTGCATTACATAACATTATATAACATTTTGTTATAGCAAACTGGAGAGAGTTTATCTTGTTGGTTTCAAAGAAGTAACCTGTCGTGTTCTAAGAAGACCAAGTAGCTAGGACTTTCTAGGACCTAGGGTGACCACTATAAGCTGACAGTGATATGTCCTGCCAACAAACAGCAAGAAAACTGGGACCTCAGTCCTAAAACTACAAGGAATTGAATCATGCACACAACCCCCTTAAGGTTGGAAGATGATCCCCAGACTCAGATGAGATTGCAGCCCCTGGTGATACGTTGATTAAAACCTGGTGAGACCCTGAACAGGGAACCCAGCTGACCTGACCCTGACCCACAGAGAAGGTGAGACAATAAATTTGCATGTTTTATGCCAGTAAGTTTGTGGTAATTTATACACCCATTAAAATCTAGACAATGTGTTTCTTCTAATTTATTCTGCACGTGTCTCTCTCTGTGTGTGTGTATGTGTGTGTACGTGTGTGTGTGACACACACATACACACACACACAGAGAGAGAGAGAGAGAGAGAGAGAGAGAGAGAGAGAAACTAGGAAATCACTTCATTAGCTTTGTGAAGGAAGCTTTGTAAAAAGCAAAGTCCAGGAAAACTCCAAATTATCTACCTGGTGTTCACATAGAGAATGGATTCTCAGTTATCAATTAATTGGTAAATGTTGGGTGCTCTTTATATCCCCAAAGGGTGAGAGACCAACGGTGAGGAGAAATGTCTAACACCAGCCTCGTGACAGAGTTCATCCTCACGGGCCTTCCCCATGCCCCAGCACTGGACGCCCCACTCTTTGGAATCTTCCTGGTGGTTTATGTGCTCACTGTGCTGGGGAACCTCCTCATCCTGCTGGTGATCAGGGTGGATTCTCACCTCCACACCCCCATGTACTACTTCCTCTCCAACCTGTCCTTCATTGACATGTGGTTCTCCACTGTCACGGTGCCCAAAATGCTGATGACCTTGGTGTCTCCAAGCGGGAGGACTATCTCCTTCCACAGCTGCGTGACTCAACTCTACTTTTTCCACTTCCTGGGGAGCACCGAGTGTTTCCTCTACACGGTCATGTCCTATGATCGCTACCTGGCCATCAGTTACCCGCTCAGGTACACCAGCATGATGAGTGGGCGCGCGTGTGCTCTCCTGGCCATCGGCACTTGGCTCAGTGGCTCCCTGCACTCCGCTGTCCAGACCATATTGACTTTCCATTTGCCCTACTGTGGACCCAACCGGATCCAGCACTACTTCTGTGACGCACCGCCCATCCTGAAACTGGCCTGTGCAGACACCTCAGCCAATGAGATGGTCATCTTTGTGAACATTGGGATAGTGGCCTCGGGCTGCTTTCTCCTGATAGTGCTGTCCTATGTGTCCATCGTCTGTTCCATCCTGCGGATCCGCACCTCAGAGGGGAGACTCAGAGCCTTTCAGACCTGTGCCTCCCACTGTATCGTGGTCCTTTGCTTTTTTGTTCCCTGTGTTGTCATTTACCTGAGACCAGGTTCCAGGGACGTTGTGGATGGAGTTGTGGCCGTTTTCTACACTGTGCTGACGCCCCTTCTCAACCCTATTGTGTACACCCTGAGAAACAAGGAAGTGAAGAAAGCTGTGTTGAAACTGAGAGACAAAGTAGCATATTCTCAGGAAGAATAAATACTAGGAAGTAGATACACTAGTTTGTTTTAAAATAGTAATATAATTTAGTTATTCCTGTGAAATTGATTATATGTATAGTTCTGTGTTAAACATTATTCCAAAACACCTGCACAGTTATAATTCTTCCACAAATTTTCTAAGAGAGTTTTAACATTACAGCTAGACTTGTATTTATGAGGAATATGCTTATATTCTGATTTATTGATTCATTTCTCATCAATAGGTTCATATTAATTTTAAAAAATATTTTAATCGAATCTCCAAGATAGATGGTCGAGTCATTCATGTTTACAACTTGATAAAAAGCTTTTGTGTTTTGTTTGATTTCTTGTGCACACAAACTTAACAATTTACCATTATGGAGACATTGTTCAAAAATAGCAACAAATATTTGAGGTCATTTTTCTAATTGTGGTTGTAGCTGTTCAAATTTCTTTTTGGTTTTAATGTATTTGTATATACAAATCTAAACATGTATACAAAAGAAAGTATGTAACATTTAGCCTATTGAACATACAGGTTTTCACATATTTATGTATGCATATGTATCTGTCTGTTTACATATACGTATCTGAAAACATTTCTAGAAACACTATTTTTAATGGGCAAAAATAGCAAGCTATTAATATTTAAATATTATCAGTGAATCAAATAGAAATTGTGTGTTCACAGAATAGATCATCATCCAGCAATGATAATGTACGATCTACAGCTACATATACAATAGTTTATGCACTTATCACAAACACCCATTTTTTTATGTTTGTTAAGATTCAATATAAAACATTAAATCTCTTAAATATCTAGATCACTTGGGGCTGTTTTGTCCCCCAGTTCATTTGGTAATGTCTGGAAATATTCTTGCTTGTCACAGGCGCTGGCATCTAGTGACTAGAGGTCAGGGGTATTAAACATTCCACAGTGCACAGGAGAGACCCTCACAACAAAGCTTATCATGGCCAAAATGTTGATAGTGCTAAGGATGGGAAACCCAGAGCTGAATTTAATTTTAAGTAACATGTGTAAGACCACGACAGTAGAAATAAAATATTTTCAGATAAATATAACATTTCCTGAACAAATTTAAGATTACAATGGGCACACAGAGGCTCATATTTTTAAAATTCCAATTCTATTCAAATAAATCTATACATTCAATACTATTCCAAGTAAAATCCCAGCATTTGATTTTACAGCAATGGACGTGTGGATCCTAAAGTGTGGACTGAATAAGTCCCAAAATGGTCAATATTATCTTGAAGACATAAAACTTAACTGAAAGATTGACAACACTAGTTATCAAAACTTGTGACAAAGCTACGGTAACTCAGGAGTGTCGTATTTGTACGGGGTTAGACAAATAGAAAATTGTAACTGAATACAGCATACAGAAATAGACTGATACATATTTGTATGACGAAGATAACACCGCCGAGCAATAAAGCAAGATTGCCTTTTTCAATAAATTATGTTCAGGTATCTGAGTATTCAGAATAAAAAGATTAGTCTTGACCCTGTGTTATACTAGACACATAAAAGACTCAATTATAGTAGATAGGCGATATGAATGTGGTGGACTGTCTGACACTTATTTATGTAAGAGATTTTATAGGAGTGCAAAACCCTCTTGGAAAAAAAGTAATTAAAAACATATTCTTAAAGAAAAGAAACAAACAGAGGAAGCTAATCATAAAAATAATACATGAGACTAAAGTTATTACATTTTGAAATAGAAATTTTGCCACTCATTTTCTTTGATGATAATGTAATAAAACTAGAGGTTAATATATAGAGTGTAAAAGAGAATACAAAAATAATTGGGAACTTAAACCAAATTCCTTAAAAAAAAATTTCAGTTAATGACGTAATTATAGCTATAATCCCAAATTATATAGAAAATAAAAACATCCTTATGTCACATATAAAGTAAAATTAATTTTAGATGAAGTAAAGATTTAAATGAAGGAAAAAACTTAAAACATTAAATATTACATAAGTGAATACTGATAAACTTGTGTATAAGAAAATGGTCTCCATTTTTTATTTTTTATTTTTTTTATTTTGACAGGGTCTGACTCTGTTGTGCAGGCTGGAGTGCTGTGGTGTCACCTCAACTCACTGCAACCTTGGCCTCCCAGGCTCAAGTGATCCTCCCACCTCAGACTCCTGAGTAGCTGGGACTACAGGCACCCACCACCATACTTGGTTAATTTGTGTAGTTTTTGTAGAGACAGGGTTTCACCATGTTGCCCATGCTGGTCTCCAACTCCTGGGCTTAAGCGATCCACCTGCCTTGGCTCCAAATGTACTGGGATTACAAGCATGAGCCACTGCACTTGACCAAGAACATCCC
>NW_012107241.1:483201-493342 GCF_000951045.1 Mandrillus leucophaeus
TGAATAAGTCCCAAAATGGTCAATATTATCTTGAAGACATAAAACTTAACTGAAAGATTGACAACACTAGTTATCAAAACTTGTGACAAAGCTACGGTAACTCAGGAGTGTCGTATTTGTACGGGGTTAGACAAATAGAAAATTGTAACTGAATACAGCATACAGAAATAGACTGATACATATTTGTATGACGAAGATAACACCGCCGAGCAATAAAGCAAGATTGCCTTCTTCAATAAATTATGTTCAGGTATCTGAGTATTCAGAATAAAAAGATTAGTCTTGACCCTGTGTTATACTAGACACATAAAAGACTCAATTATAGTAGATAGGCGATATGAATGTGGTGGACTGTCTGACACTTATTTATGTAAGAGATTTTATAGGAGTGCAAAGCCCTCTTGGAAAAAAAGTAATTAAAAACATATTCTTAAAGAAAAGAAACAAACAGAGGAAGCTAATCATAAAAATAATACATGAGACTAAAGTTATTACATTTTGAAATAGAAATTTTGCCACTCATTTTCTTTGATGATAATGTAATAAAACTAGAGGTTAATATATAGAGTGTAAAAGAGAATACAAAAATAATTGGGAACTTAAACCAAATTCCTTAAAAAAAAATTTCAGTTAATGACGTAATTATAGCTATAATCCCAAATTATATAGAAAATAAAAACATCCTTATGTCACATATAAAGTAAAATTAATTTTAGATGAAGTAAAGATTTAAATGAAGGAAAAAACTTAAAACATTAAATATTACATAAGTGAATACTGATAAACTTGTGTATAAGAAAATGGTCTCCATTTTTTATTTTTTATTTTTTTTATTTTGACAGGGTCTGACTCTGTTGTGCAGGCTGGAGTGCTGTGGTGTCACCTCAACTCACTGCAACCTTGGCCTCCCAGGCTCAAGTGATCCTCCCACCTCAGACTCCTGAGTAGCTGGGACTACAGGCACCCACCACCATACTTGGTTAATTTGTGTAGTTTTTGTAGAGACAGGGTTTCACCATGTTGCCCATGCTGGTCTCCAACTCCTGGGCTTAAGCGATCCACCTGCCTTGGCTCCAAATGTACTGGGATTACAAGCATGAGCCACCGCACTTGACCAAGAACATTCCTTTAAAGCAAAATACCAATATCAGAAAACATATTAGAATCAATTTATAAAATTTCCTAGAACAGTAAAAATATCTATACAAACTTAAAAAGTATTTAAGTGGTGATAAACTTCAAAGTACATTTTACCTTACAATAAAAAACAAATTAATGTTTTCAATTTGTAAAACTTCAGATAAGTCAATAAGATAAAGACTATTACCACAAAAAAAGCAATAAATAAAGATTCTAAAAAGTTAATTTACAAAAGGAGACGTAAGCATGAAATATAAAAATTGTTTACTCATGCTTGTAAAAGCAATGAAAATTATGACAGCAATAATATCTAATGATTATTTATACAATTGGGATATAGTTATGTTAGATAGATATATCTCTGGGGAAAAGCCACCCTGAAACTGTGAACAACAGAAAAAGCTGGGGAATTTGGATGATTAAAACCACCATAGACAGTGAGTGAGTGAGTGATGCTGAGTTGGAGAGCGCCAACAAGTGAGGACCATTATAGATTATGGAAAATTCTGAATTGACAGCAAGCAGTTGTGAGTGTCTCTCAGTCACTGGTGAGAGAAAAGGGTAAGTCAGTTATCTCCTCTAAGGTACAAATATTGGTTCCAGGAAGACATGGGCCCGTCTCAGGAGGCTAAATAAAAAACTCTAAGGAAATGCATACATGCTTATGAAGAACCTTTCATTGGTCTCTTCCTGTTGGTTTTGTACACATCAAGGGAACCTAAAAGCTGAAGAGGAATCCCATCCTCTGAGGCACAAATCAACCTAAGTTTCTACCCATATTCATTTCCATTCCCTGCACTTCAACTAGTTTGGTCCCTAAATAGAAAAAGACCACTCCTTCTTAACACTGTATCTGTTCTTTGAGTGGTATCTTGCAAACTTAGCACCTGCACACAGCACGTGGAAAGTGACAAATTGGGGCAAAAACTCAGATGAGTTTTACTGTTGAAATGAATCACATACTGTAAGATGAGTTCTTAGAAATGTAGATTTAACTTATTTTCTCCTGCTTTTCTTCTTTACTTTATCTCAAACTTCCATTCAGACCTAAGATACTGGAGAACTGTTAAGACTTTGTTATAGAATCAGTTAGATACATAGAAAGAAAGTAATTGATGGGATACAAATAGAGACAAAGTTGCTCTATATACTTCTATATGCTAATATGCAGCTCAAACATTGGCCCTGCAGACTGAGACTCTTGCTTTAGGTCTCAGGCTACCTTGGACTACATTGGATGAGGATTTTCACATTTCATCAAATCTGATCATGAAGCTATTCTGGGAATTGTTCCTCCTGGTGCAGTAGAAATTTCAGAGTATCTTGGTTCTATTTTAAAAGTTCTGATATCCATGTTGGTGATTGCCGTCATCTCCTTTCTGCTATTTATTTACATATTTCAAAAACTTTCGTTTAAAGTAGCTTAAGCCACATTCCCTGGAGGTATCTTCTCTGGGATTTCTGAAGAGCAGAGATCACGGCTCTTCTCACACTGGTGAACAAGTTTCATAGTGTCTGCCCGCTGAACAATTAGTAAGAATCCTGAACTAAGACAACATTTTGTATTAATATTAGTATTAAGCCAAGAACCTTATTTTGGCCCCAATTTCCATTATACAGAATCCCAGCTTCTCTTGACATCAAGGTGACATAGGCCCCTCTTCTTGCATTGGTCCCATTTTTCCTGTCTCAGGTTCTAGGTCTTAATTAAGAGGCACAGACTTGATGGAATTGTCTTCTTTGTGAGATCATTCACCACCTGGGTTTATGAGAATGAGGAGTAAAGGAAGATGGTGGAGGCAACACATGATATCTAACAAAGCCAATATTAGAGTATATTTAGAAACCTAGGGTAGAAGAAGTATGAAAGACAGCTGGCTCCTACCCAGTAGATTGTGTTCGGCAGAGCATGTATGAATGCCATGTTCTCAGAACCGCATAGGAAGTGTTCTAGGGTAACAGAAATGGGGGCAGGCAGCAGTCATGCATGAGGCTTGGCGCTCTCTGGATCATTTGGGAAGTCGTGGGAATCCCATTATGGAGTTGCGCTGAGATTCTTACCTGCTCTGAGAGGAGCCCTTTAAAGGCAGGCAGTAGTGAGGACATCAGTAACAGTATCAGGCATAAAATCGTCCACAAAGACCTTGCTCTTAGATTCAGAAGGACTCTCTGAAAACACTAAAAGAATATATGTACTCTCTTTCTCCCTAAGATCAAAACTGGAAATTCTGTAATACTGCTGCAAGGCACAATATGGTAAGACTCACTGTCATTTACTGAGCAGTTATTTCCTGCCAGTCACAGTACTTAGTACTTTATATGTATCATCTTATTTAATGCTTATAACTTCTCAGTGAGGTAGGTGATGTTAGTAATGTCAAATAACATACGAGGAAACTAGAGAATGATTTAGCTGTACTGTTCAGTTTTCAAATATTCCCAGCCACTAGCAGTTAAATTCTTGGTGGGTTTTTTTTTGTTTTTTTTGTTTGTTTGTTTGTTTTGTTTTTTAAGTTTTCTTATGAGCAAGGAAGCAAAACTGAATGTGGTAGGTAGAATTTGCAGTAGCCTTCAAGATTCCTGCCCTCTAGTATATACTTTCTGTTTAATAACCTTCCTTTGAGTATGCCTGGGACCTGTTAATACGATGGAATATCACCCCTGTGACTGCATTACATAACATTATGTAATAGTTTGTCATAGCAAACTGGAGAGAGTTTATCTCATTGGTTTTGAAGAAGACACCTGTGGTGTTTTAAGAAGGCCAAGTAGCTAGGACTTTCTTGGACCTTGGGTGACCTCAGTAAGTTGAGAGTTATATGACCTGCCAACAAACAGCAAGAAAACTGGGACCTGAGTCCTAAACTGCAAGGAACTGAATCATGCCAACAACCACAAGAAGCTTGGAGAATGATCCCCAGCCCCAGATGAGATTGCAGCCCTTGGTGATATGTTGATTAAAACCTGATGAGAGCTAAACAGAGGACCCAGCTGACCTAGGCGAGACAATACATTTGCATGTTTTATGCCAGTTAAGTTTGTGGTAATTTATATACCTATTGAAATATAAGACAATGTGTTTCTCCTAATTTCTTCCACATGTATCTCTGTGTGTACATATGTGAGACAGAGAGAGAGACTAGGAAATCACTTTATTGGTTTATAAAGGAAGCTTTGTAACAAGCAAAGTCCACGATAACTCCAGAATTATCTACCTGGTTGATGCAGTTTCCACGTAGAGAATGGATTCTCATTTCTCAATTAAGTGCTAAATGCTGCGTGCTCTTTATATCCCCAGAAGGAGAGAAACCAAGGGTGAGGAGAAATGTCCAACGCCAGCCTCGTGACAGCATTCATTCTCACGGGCCTTCCCCATGCCCCAGCGCTGGACGCCCCACTCTTTGGAATCTTCCTGGTGGTTTATGTGCTCACTGTGCTGGGGAACCTCCTCATCCTGCTGGTGATCAGGGCGGATTCTCACCTCCACACCCCCATGTACTCCTTCCTCTCCAACCTGTCCTTCATTGACATGTGGTTCTCCACTGTCACGGTGCCCAAAATGCTGATGACCTTGGTGTCCCCAAGCGGCAGGGCTATCTCCTTCCACAGCTGTGTGGCTCAGCTCTATTTCTTTCACTTCCTGGGGAGCACCGAGTGTTTCCTCTACACGGTCATGTCCTATGATCGCTACCTGGCCATCAGTTACCCGCTCAGGTACACCCACATGATGAGTGGGCACTCGTGTGCTCTCCTGGCCACCAGCACTTGGCTCAGTGGCTCTCTGCACTCTGCTGTCCAGACCATATTGACTTTCCATTTGCCCTACTGTGGACCCAACCGGATCCAGCACTATTTGTGTGATGCACCGCCCATCCTGAAACTGGACTGTGCAGACACCACAGCCATTGAGATTGTCATTTTTGTGACTGTTGGAATAGTGGCCTCGGGCTGCTTTCTTCTGATAGTGGTGTCCTACGTGTCCATTATCTATTCCATCCTGCGGATCCACACCTCAGAAGGGAGATGCAGAGCCTTTCAGACCTGTGCCTCCCACTGCATCGTGGTCCTTTGCTTCTTTGGTCCTGGTCTTTTCATTTACCTGAGACCAGGCTCCAGGAAAGCTGTGGATGGGGTTGTGGCCGTTTTCTACACTGTGCTGACGCCCCTTCTCAACCCTGTTGTGTACACCCTGAGAAACAAGGAGGTGAAGAAAGCTCTGTTGAAGCTGAAATACAAAGTAGCACATTCTCAGAGCAAATAAACACTAGGGAATAAATACCCTCATTTTTTCAAAATTAACACTAAAATTCATTATTAACATGAATTTTATTGCATGAATAATTCTGAGTGTTAAACATTATTCAAAACTACTGGCTCAGGAATATTTGCTCCACAGAGATTTCTAAGGAATTGTAAAGTCACAATTAGATTTCTTTTAGTTATGATGAATGTGCATATATTCTGAATATGGACTTGTTTCCTGCAATAGGCTAATTTTCCCCTTTTACCAAAATAAATATTCCAATTTAATCTCGGATACCAGGTTGAGTTATTCATATGTCCTAGTTGGTAATATGTTTATATATTTTGGTTTATTTCTTATGCACACAAACCAAGGAATTTGAAATCATAGGGATATTGTTCAATGAGAGCAACAAATATCAGAGGTCATTTACTCACGGCTGCAGCTGTGCAAATGCCTTCTTAATTTTTTTTGCACTTGTGCCTTTGTGTGTGTGTGCGCGCACATGTGTGCTTGCTTGTGAAAGTGGGTTTCAAAGTGTTAATTCTCCTTCCCAGCACATCTTGTCCCTGGTTATCGCTCTTGCGTTAAAAAAGTCTTAATCTTCCCATCAGCCTTTTATCATTTAAGCAGGACTGCTAGGACCAGCTCTGGCACTAACATGTGCCTTTCAATAACTAGGGGCCATTGCCATCTTGCAAGAGCCCTTCAAATTTTTTCAGGAGGAAGTTAACAGCACATACCTCGAGTTGCACTCATATATTCTGACTTTGAATTCCCTGTTCTACCTAACCAGATACCTATAGTTAGCACAAAGCAGGGACGCTGAGTCCTCTTCCTGCAGACAGTCGTGGCTGGTCATGCTGTCCAGATAGCTCCTTTCACAACGCTCTTAGTGTCTTGGAAATTCAGTCGCACCAAACTCCAGTTGCACCTGCTCCAGGGCAGGGATGTCCCACATTACAGAGTAGGACAAATTGTGTTTGCTGTTTAGAAAGTAGAAAAATAGGTACGGCATGGTGGCTCACGCCTGTAATCCCAGAACTTTGGGAGGTCGAGGCAGGCGGATCATGAAGCCAGGAGTTCGAGACCAGCCTGACTAATATAGTGAAATTCTGTCTGTACTAAAAATACAAAACTTAGCTAGACGTAGTGGCACGCACCTGTAATCCCAACTACTCAGGAGGCTGAGGCAGGAGAATCCCCTTATACATATTCCATGTATAAGTGAGATCATACATTATTTGTCTTTCTATATCTGGCTTATTTCACTAAGCTTAATGTCCTCCAGGTTCATCCATGTTGCCTCAAATGACAGAATTTCCTTTTTTTAAGGCATAATAATGTATGTATATGAGTACCACATTTTCTTTATCTATTAATCTGTTTATGGCCACTTAGTTTATTTCCATATCTTGGCTATTGTTAATAATTCCGAAATGAATATGAAAGTACAGACATCGCCTCAACATAATGATTTGTTTTCTTTTGGATATATACCCAGAAGTGGAATTCCTGTATAATATGGCAATTCCATTTTTAATTTTTTGAGGAACATCCATACTGCTTTCTGTAATGGCCGTGCCAATTTTTCATTTCTACAAGCAATATACAAAGATTCTCTTTTTTGCCTACATCTTTGCCAGCATGTATCATCTTTTGACTTTTTAATAAGAGCCATCCTGATAGGTGTGAGGTGATATTTCATTATAATTTTGGTTTGTACTTCTGTGATGATTAATGATGTTGAGCATCTTTTCATATACCTTTTGGCCATTTGTATGTTTTCTTTGGAAAAAAAGTCTACCTAGCTCCTTTGCCCATTTTGTGTTTAGGTTATTTGTTTTTGTTTTATTTATTTGTTTTCCTTTTTCTACTGAATTTGTGAGTTCTTTACATATTTTGAATATTAATCTTTTATCAAACACATAGTTTCTCAATACTTTTTCCCACTTCGTCGGCTGCCTTTTCATTTTCTTGATTATTTCCTTTGCTGTGAAGAAACTTTTTAGTTTGATACAGTCCCACTTAATCATGCTAAATGTAATTATTCTAGCTTAAATAAGCGGTAAAATAGTAAACAGTGTTAAGCTTGTGAATGCTAGACATTTTATAAGGATTATATCAGTTTAATCACTACAAGAACCTAGAAGATAACACTGTTATCCAAATTCACACAATTAGTGAGGAATATAGTCAAAGTTTAATTCCAGACTATCTGGCACCAAGATCCAAGGTGTTAACCTCTATGCTACATTGTTATCACAAATTCAAGAACTTTCTGTTTTAGGGGGGAGGGAGAGGGCAAGATTAATAAATACCAAGAATCATAGACATAACAAAGCACTTATTTTTCTATAGCTACATATATTTTATATATCAAGGTGGATTTTTAAATTACCTTTTTCCCATATAATATGAAAGGCATCTTATCCACTTTTCCAGCTCCACCTGACTTCAATTCTAAATACCTCATCAGACTGCATCATCCCGTCTGCTTTCATATGTGCTCCACATTAAGCTTCAGACTCCTCAAAGAAAAATTCTGTATTAGTGCTATAGTAATTAATTTATATGAATCTCTGTCTGTTTTTTCTAGAACATTTCTCTGACTTCTGACCCCTTTCATCTCCATAAATGTTTACTTACTTTCTCAGGGACCCACCTTCTGATCCTCACTCATTACATGAGATATCGCTCCAAAACAGATGACTTCCTTTTTTTCCACCAAGTTCCGACTTTCATGATTTGAATTCATAATAGTTTTAGTTTGCTAGATATTTCCATTTGGGTATAATGCTATTGCTTCACACTCCACATGTCTAAAACAAAACCTTTTATTTTCTCCTCTGCAGCTCCATTATTTGTCTTTTATATGCCATGATAAACATAATAAAAGATACCCTGAAACTTGGAGGCCCTGCCTATAATCCTCCCTCAGACATTTCTTCTTCAGGCAATGGGAAAAGGGGTAAGAGAAAGGATAAAGAAGAGGACAAGGGTGGTGGGATGCCATGAAACATTAGTAAAAGCTCTAGAAAAGAAGAGCTAATGTTAATACTTCAATAATGAATCTTTTACCTTATTAAATAATAATTAGGGCAACATCATTTTATAAATACTTTATTGCATTATTATTATGCTCTCAGATCCATTAGTACTATTTTCTAAAGAGAAAAAGAAACAAAGGAATCAAAATTGATGTTTGCATTTCATATAGGGTATGAAAAAACTCAGCAAATATTTCACCACATTATACCACGTTTTGATGTATTCTCTTGGGTTTTTCCTCAAAATAGCAGCTCTGAATTGAGAGGTTATCCACAGAGGTTCATTATTAGTGGTGTCATTTCTCTGTTAACTTGTATTTCTAAAATATTGTATGGATGTGGAAATGATGTATCTGATTGATTCCCTGGAGCTACATTTTTCTGAGTTAATTAGTAGTTGAAAAGAGTTTAAATTATAAAAGGTAAATAGCTAATACCTAAGAAGAATCTGGTTCAAATTCTAAATGAATAGGGTAATTTTTATCACGATCCCAAAGCTGATACTTGTTTATCAGTTCCGTCCTTTTTTCTCAATTAATTAATCAATGCAATCATTCCTTCAACCATTTCAATTAGATTGGCTACTATGTTTCTGGCATAGAAGATACAGAACTTCAAGACATGATTTATGTTCCAGAACTCTAGAGTCCAGTGCAAAGCACGTAAGTGAACAGATGGACTTCAAAGTGTCATAAAGTGTATGTGAGGCACTGTAGTAAACCACGTGTCATCTAACACAGATTAAGTAACGGAGTGAACCACTCTCTGAAGGTTCAGAGAATTACACATACAAATAACAAAGGCCCTCCCTGATTAAATAATTTATTATAATTAATATGTACACTATAAATAATATAAACTTGATTAAAGTTCATTTGTTTTGAGGTGTACCCCAGGTTCACAGAGCTTTCATTTTCCCTGCCAAATCTTCCTGTATTTGAATCTGAATTCTAACAAGAGGAAAACTGAGCAGAAGATGCTAAAACCAAAGCTTTGCACATGTTCTTTTATTTCTTCATAATCTCAATGTTCATCCAATGCGTACATTTTGGCCAGGACCTCCATGTCTCTGCAGGTAGAGAGGAGGGAGTTTTACACTTACTGCATTAAGATGTTTACAGTGTAACTAAATTTTTCTCACACAGTGGGAAACATTGTTTAAAATCTAAAAGTAAAAAAGATATCTCTTCCTTAAAGGGTAAAATAGGGGGACATTTTCAAGACAATTGTTATCATACCCTAATTCAAAGTTATCATTGGCAAAATATTTTAATGGACTTTATTTTCAGATTTAGGACATCCATACTATCAAAATAACCAGGGACCATTCCTACTAAATCAAAAAGGACATTCGTGAAACCCTAAAGGTTTCAATATCACCTTATCCATCTAATGCATCCACGGTCAGTGGAAGCAGTGGAAAACCATAATGGAATTTTGAACACTTGGTTGAGATTTGCACAGCCACAAGTCGGGAGTGGTCAGATATATTGATGACAGCACTTAGAATCATTAGATACAAGTAGAAAAGAGAGACTCTGCTGAAGTGAAATATTAATGGATAAGACATATGAGACTTTCCATTATTCCTCTAAAGGCAGCCCCCTGGCTAGTTATATGTTCATATATTTGATTATGTGGTTTTAGAGTATTTCAAAGGATTAACGAAGTGTGTTGAGCCATTTACAGGTACATGAAGCTCTAAAAA
>NW_012107241.1:494992-507145 GCF_000951045.1 Mandrillus leucophaeus
TTCCCTTTTCTCTATAGCCTTGCCAACATCTGTTATTTTTTATCTTTTTAATAATGGTGATTCTGACTGATTTTGTGGCTTTAATTTGCATTTCTGTGATGATTATTGATGTTGGCCATTTTTTTATGTGCCTGTTAACCACTTATATGCTTTCTTTTGAAAAATGTCTGTTCATTACCAACTTTTTAATGAGATTATTTGCTTTTTGTAGTTGTTGAGTAATTTTAGTTCTTTGTAAATTCTGGATATCCGTCCCTATTGGATGCATAGTTTGCAAATATTTTCTTGCGTTCTGTTCTTTCTGTTGATTATTTCTTTTGTTGTGCAGAAGCTTTTTAGTATAAGTCTTATTTGTCAATTTTAGTTTTTGTTGCCCATGCTTTTGAGGTCTTAGTCATGAATTTTTTGCCTAGACCAATGTCCAGAAGAGTTTTCCCGAGGTTTTATAGCATTTTTATAGTTTCAGTAGACTGTGCTTTTCTTTCTTACCTTTTAGCATGTCTTATAATTTTTTGTTGAAATCTAGACATGTTGTGTCAGGTAATAGGAACTGAGATAAATAGACAATTAGAAGGAAGATTTATGGTAATCTAATCTGGCTAGAAGTTGGACTGTGTTTCATGTTTGTAGGGACTAAAGGCTTCAAATTCCTCTAGTGTCTTGTTTTGCCTTGCCCATTTACTTTATGTATCCTTAAGTATTAGTCCTCAAAGAGAGTCTGTGACTAGTAACTCTTTCCGTTCTTCAACTCTTTTATTTACTGTTCTTTACTGGAGCCCTGATGGTGTGATTGTAAGATCTGAGGGAGGAGCATTGTCCTGTAAACTTCTGATTCAATGCTTGTGCTTTTAGTGGGCCTGTCTTTAGAACTGTGACCTTCACAAGTGTTTTCATAAGTACCTCCCATCCCAATTCCCTGTTTCTCCCATTCTCTTCTCCAGCTACTTTCAATATTCCC
The DNA here is from genome assembly GCF_000951045.1 of Mandrillus leucophaeus. Classification (NCBI taxonomy): domain Eukaryota; kingdom Metazoa; phylum Chordata; class Mammalia; order Primates; family Cercopithecidae; genus Mandrillus; species Mandrillus leucophaeus. Next base: position 495,951 of record NW_012107241.1, read on the forward strand.
AATCTAATTCCTCTAAAACTGACCCGCTTAACATGTTTTCCCCTTTAAGTAAGACAGGAGGGCTATAAGAGTCAAACTCAAGTAGGAGAAACGTCCTTCCCCCATTTGGGATAAGAATCTGACAAAGCCTTTGCGCAGGGAATAGACATCTGTTGTAGAGGAAGCTCTGGGTATGTTTCACAATGATTACCTATCCCCTAACTCTACCAGAGCCAAGAGGGAATTATTTTATTTATTTATTTTTAGCTTTTCACGATAGGAAACTGGAGGAATTAGTGGGGTTCATGAAGGTAAAGTCCATAAACGTGTAGGACCCCACCTCAAATAAATTGACCCTTTTAGCTTTTTTATGAGTAGACATTTAAAAAATGTCCTTTATATTTCTGATAATACTTCTTACTTGAAAGTACACTTTATTTGCTGATAATGAAGTCATATTAGTTTTTTTCCTAGTATTTTCTTGGAATAAATTTTCTGCCCTTTAACTTTCTGTGTGTGTGTGTATGTGTGTGTATTTGTATTTAGTGTCATTTCTTTTAAACCAGATATAATTAGATGTTGCTTCTTTTATAAGCTGTCTGTTTTATTTATTTGTCTTTTATTTGTAGTGTGTTATTATACCTGTAATAGTCTAATATTTTGTGGTTTTCTATTCTTAAATTACATTCCTTTTTCTTTATTCATGTTTCTCAATCCTTTTGTATTTTTCAAAATATTTAATGTATTAATCAAGTATTTTCATTACTTTATTTCATTTTTCATTACTTTTAACTATTTTTATTTTTTATTATATTTTTATGGTAAAGTCAATATCATTTCAATGCATTATAATCTATTTGCATTAGTACCTTACCATATCCTGAATAATCCAAGAATTTTACTTTTAGTTCCACGTAATGGCTTTATACATATTTTTAGAAATACTTTTGTCCTTTATTTAATTTCTAACAATGTTATAAACCAGACAAGATGTTACTGTTGGGGCTTTCAATAGTCAAAGGTCTTCTCGTATGTTTATGTATGTATTCACCTTTTCCTGTGGTATTTATGGACTGATTTATTTTGCACTTCTATCCTTTTATCTAGGATTATTTTATTCAATTTTAGAATATCTTTTAGTAATTTGTATACTGTGTGACTACATTTTATACAGTTTTAAAGGGAGGTTAGGTCTGTACCAGCTATTTTGTCATGGCTCTTCAGAAATAAGTTTCTCTTTTTTGTTTTTAATTTGTAGTTTGACTTTTTGCCTGATTTTAAAAACTTTATTGGGAAAGAATTTGTTTTTAAAATGCAAAACGTTATTGAGGTATAATTTGTAACCATTTTAGGTGCACGGTCTGGTATGTTTTAACAAATGGAAGTACCTGTGTATCTACCACCACAATCAAGGTAAAAACCTTTCCAGTACCACATATAATTTGCCGTGTCCCTTCTCATCAGTCCTCTGTTACCTGAAGCCCCAGATAGCTACTGATCTGCTTTCTCTCACTATGGATTAGATTTGTCCTTTTTAGCATTTCCTATGAATGGGATCCTACAGTATACACTGTCTTGTGTCTGACTTGTTTTGTTTATCCTAATTTTTTTATTTATTTATGCATTTGTGTGTATCAGTAATGGAAATATGCCATAATCTATTACCTATTGCTTCCAGTTTGGGGATATTATTAATAAAACTGCTACATAGATTCATTTGCAAATATTTGTTAGGCATATGATTTAAACTCTCTTGGGTAAACATTTAAAAATAGATTTGTAAAGTTGAATGATAAGTTGAATGACAAATGTGTATTTAATATTTTAAAAAATCGAGTTTTCTCCAGACTGGCTGTACCATGTTATATATCTACCAGAAATGCATAAAAGTTCTTATCGATCCACATTCTCAATAACATTGATTTTAGGTTTTTAAATTTTGGTCATTTGATTATATGTGTGTGGTCTTATTATGTGTGAATTTATATTTCAGTAATGGTTAATAATGTTGAACAATTTTTCATCTTCCTGGTGGTGATTCAAATATCCTTCTTGGAGAAGCATGTGTTCAGATCTTCTGCCCATTTCTCATTGGGTTGTTTTTAATTATTAAATTGTGGTATATCTTTATAATTTTTTTATTCAGTTCTTTATTGGATATATGAATTACAAATATTTATATCTAGTGTGTTTTTGGCTTACTCATTTACTTATTAATATCACTGGAAGAGCACAAATTTCTAATTTTGTTAAAGTCCAACTTTTGACTTATTTCTATGGTTCATGTTTTCTGTCCTCCTTGAGAAATCTATATCGACCCCAAGTTTACGAAAGCTTCTCTCCTACTCTTTTTTGTCCTAGAAATATAATAGTTTTCGCTTTCACATCTAGGTCAATAATCTCATTTAAGTTAATTTTTGTATATAAAGTGAAGTAATTGATTCAAAGTTTGGTTCTTACTCAGGGATAGACAGACTTTAAGGCATAATTCATTGAAAGTATCACACTTTTTTCTTCAAAATGCCTTGGCACTTTGGCTAAAAGTCAACAGACTGCTATGCATAGGTCTCTTTCTGGACTCCATATTCTGTTCCACTCGTCCACATATTATCTCCATCTTTAAACACACAGGTTTTATGCTTCTGTGCCTACTGTGTGCACCATGTGCCTTCAGTGTGCACCTTTATTTCCCAAATCCTCAAGCGGCCCTTTTATTATTTAAATTAATCCTTTTGACACTTGATTTTCTTTTAATTTCCTTCTAGTATCCCCTCAATGCTATTAAGATCTAACCTATTAAAGGAGTTCAATAGCATCAGGGAACTGAAAGAGCAACAGTGGTGGCCCTTTCATCCTTTGCTATCTTTCATGACCATGCCATCAAGAAGCAGCTGCTTTTGTAAGTACTGTCTCTGGAATTCTTTGAATTTACAACCTCTAGAAAGGTCTTTGAGTGTTATTGTGAGAAATAATACTGTAAGGAAAGGTCCAATAACAGATTTGTATAAAACTCCTGAAGATTTCCTTTCTTGGACTTACTCGAGAAATGTAGGGGGGGTGGTGGTTACTTTTCCCTGATCTGACCTCTCTTCATGCTACTATTGAATAAGAGACGTTTCCTTTTCCATGTTAGGAAACAGATGTTTAACAGCCAGCACAAAACAAGGAATACAGTGACCAGTCCTCTTGCTTACTTAACTGTAGGCTTCTGCCTCTCCCAAGCTACACCTTCAACCAAATAATTTTACCTGAAACTTCCACAGGCGCTCAAACCAAACATTTCCAAAGTCAGACACTTTCATTCTACCCTAAGAACATATCCTTGTTACTTTCTCTATTTTGATAAGTTATATCACAATGGCCAAATCACATGAACTTCTCCACCAGCTTTGCTTCCTTACACAGTGGGCTCCTATTTGCCTTCCCTTTCCCTGCTCCCAATTCTCCCTGCTGTTGTCTGAACTTGGACTTTGGTGTTTTTCTTTCTTGACATACAGTCAAAAAAGCTCTTTAGTTGCTGCCCTAAAATTCACCTTCCTTCCGTCTGTCTTCCATGTTACCACCGGTCCCTAAATAAAAATACTATCATATTACAGTATTTAAATAACTCTCCAGAACTTGCAAGATAAAAATCCTTCTTCCTAGTATTGTATGCAAATTTTGTCAAGATTTGTTTGATTTTTGTAACTCATAAACTTATGAAGACTATACATCTTGTATATTGGGACTACAAACTTCTTAAAAGGAGGTCTTTGCCTGTTTATTTTGTTTTGTACTCATTGTACATAGGACACGATAGCCACTCAGTGTATATTTATTTATTGAATGGATAAATAGGTAGATTGAGCCAGGTTAAAATTAATTAACATACACTGGTGTTAAAACTGTATAGTATTTAACAAATACACACACATACAAGTGAGTAAAACTAGAAAAATCTGAATAAGATTTGTGGATTATAATAGTGTCAACATCCTAGTTGTGATATTACACTATAATTTTGCTAACTGTTACCATTGGGGGAAACTGGGCAAGGTATAACAAGGACTCTCGCTGTGTTATTTCTTACAACTTCATGTGATTCTAAAATTATTTCAATAATGTTTTCAATTAAATAAAGATATTGACATTCATCTTATATATCTTTGTCAATAATTTACTTTCAAAATGGCTGTGTGTGATACATATTGCTACAGTGTTTTGAATCCTTTAGCATCTTTCCAAGTCAAAACTAATAATGGATCTCTCCTTGGGCACCCAATGCACTTACAACATTGTAACCTGGATACTGCGACATATTTTCCCCCTTGCCAGACAATGACTTTGGTGAATGCAGAGACCTTGTCTGTTGTTTTTGTGTATCTACTGTTTAGCATGTAACTTAACACCCAATAAATATCCCATAACATTTTAGGTAAACGTAAGTTAGATATAACAGTGTGATGTTACAGAGAAGTGTAAGAATCCAAGTGAATCCAATGACTAAGTAATTTTGGTTTATTTCTACCTCAGTTTTTTCCTTTGAGAAATGAGCTGAATTATATAATTGGTCCATACCAATCTGATTTCTTGGTGTGAAAACCAAGAATATACCTCTTATATTCATCATCATGTCATGATTTACATAGGTTATGCTTACCAAGTTAGTATGTTTTTCTTCTCAATATCACTGCACAGTTTACGTAGAGTAAGATATGGAAAGTTAGCACTGAAGGAATGTTCTCGCTAAAGCATCTTTGAAATGCAGCTGCTGCAAACCTGAGGAGTTTGAGAAATGCTTTTCAGCTCTAGCAGCTGCCTTCTAGTTTTCTTTTTCTCTTCATGGTATGCTAGGCAGAGTTGGCATGACCAGCATACCTGTAGTATTTAAATTAAGCATTTATTTTGAGAAAAATTATTTACACTTTAAATATATGTATTTATTTGGATGACAGATTATAAGGTTCATGGTCCAAGACTTACCTACCCAGAGAGTGTCCAGAGTCCATTTCATATACTTTAAGTCTAATGGATGTGACTTACAGACATAGTCTAATTACATGGGAAATATTATCTAATACTTTGTTCTAAATTGAGGGATACTCTCAAATTTTTTGACTGCCTATTTTTGTCTCTAAGATTATTTGATCATTTTTGTATATTTATTATTTATCCTCTGGTAACTTATAAAAATAATTTTAAAATTGCTAAAAATGGAAACTTGGCATTGAGGATAAGAGATTGGCAGCTCCACAAATATGGAAGGAAAGTCTAGACAGTTGTTATCAGCGACCAATACAATGTGTGCAGTGTATGCAGTTCATAAATGGACAAATATTTACTCTCAGAGATCTTTCAGGTCTAAGTAAGAAAAAAATATTAAAGAGTTATGTGGTTTTTATTGGTTCATGAATGTGAATAAAGCCACTCTTCTTGAGAACCAAGCATTTTTGTCTAGTATTTTCTAAAGTAAAAAGTTTGTAATATGGATATTAAATTATGTAGTTATTTATGAATGTTACAATGAATTTTTCAATATGGAAAATTTAAAACATGAAAAGAAAGATTTTTATAAGGCTTTGACTTAAATTACACAAAATAAACTGTAAGAACATTATACTGAATAGCAATTGTGGAAAATACTTATATAAGAAAAATAAACTACTTTTCTGATTACTTAATGGAACGTGAAAAGAATAGACTATTATCCTTTCTCTTAGATTATCACCATGAAATGACTGCTTTAACTAGGATTCTAACAAACGCTCTGCAGAAAAAAATGAAAGATTAATTAACTGTCCAATTAAAAATTAAGACTGGATAATTGAAATGCTCCACTCAAATGTAATGCTCATATTGAAGATTTAATTTATTTACAAATAAAAAAAAGAAAAGTTAGCCACATCTGACTTTTCTTGACGATTTACCCTGAGAGAATACTGATCCATTTTTCAGCTTCAACAAAGCTTTCTTTACCTCCTTGTTTCTCAGGGTGTACACAACAGGGTTGAAAAGAGGAGTCAGCGTGGTGTAGAAAATGGCCACAACCCCATCCACGGCGTCCCTGGAGCCTGGCCTCAGGTAAATGAAAAGACCAGGGCCAAAGAAGCAAAGGACCACGATACAGTGGGAGGCACAGGTCTGAAAGGCTCTGCGTCTCCCCTCTGAGGTGCGGATCCGCAGGATGGAACAGACGATGGACACATAGGACAGCACTATCAGGAGAAAGCAGCCCGAGGCCACTACCCCAATGTTCACAAAGATGACCATCTCATTGGCTGAGGTGTCTGCACAGGCCAGTTTCAGGATGGGCGGTGCGTCACAGAAGTAGTGCTGGATCCGGTTGGGTCCACAGTAGGGCAAATGGAAAGTCAATATGGTCTGGACAGCGGAGTGCAGGGAGCCACTGAGCCAAGTGCCGATGGCCAGGAGAGCACACGCGCGCCCACTCATCATGCTGGTGTACCTGAGCGGGTAACTGATGGCCAGGTAGCGATCATAGGACATGACCGTGTAGAGGAAACACTCGGTGCTCCCCAGGAAGTGGAAAAAATAGAGCTGAGCCACGCAACTGTGGAAGGAGATAGCCCTGCCACTTGGGGACACCAAGGTCATCAGCATTTTGGGCACCGTGACAGTGGAGAGCCACATGTCAATGAAGGACAGGTTGGTGAGGAAGGAGTACATGGGGGTGTGGAGGTGAGAATCCACCCTGATCACCAGCAGGATGAGGAGGTTCCCCAGCACAGTGAGCACGTAAATGACCAGGAAGGCTCCAAAGAGTGGGGCGTCCAGCGCTGGGGCATGGGGAAGTCCCGTGAGGATGAATGCTGTCACGAAGCTGCCGTTGGACATTTCTTCTCATATATGAGGCTCTGTTCTTACAGAAAGGAAGGGAGGCAGCATTTACTGTGAGCATGTTTTATATGAAATATGGCAACTATATTTTTCTGATTGAGAACACTGGGGTTAAATTATTTTTTATATTTTATAAATTCCTTTTGCTTCAGTATGGGTCTTTGAAGAGGAATAGCACTTTCTTATTCCAGTACCAGAATAAGCCATATACAGAAGAGGAGGAGATTTACATAAAATCAGCCAAATGTTGAAAAGAAGAACAAATTTTGTATCCTGTTTTGTGTAGAATTGAAAAAGATATACTCAAATTAGCAACACTTAGGTGCTGGGAAGCTCTTTCCCGGGATAAGCCTTTATTCAAGCATCTTCTCTCTTTTTCTCTCACACACACACATATATAGATATACATGCGCACACACATTCTCTCTCTGTCAACACACGCACACACACAAACACTTTCACACATACAGATTCAGTCTGTTTGATCATTAGAGAATTTCTATTACAAATACAAATTTCTAAAGCAATCTTCATTCTGGCTGAGAGAATGGGAGAAAACCGCCTTCTCAGAGCTCTCTGGCCAGCTGCATAACTAAGGCAGGATTCCAGCAGTGGTTTAGCATTATGTGGAGCCAGTCTTCTGTTCCTTTGTCTTACCCTAGATCAGGGGTCCTCAAACCCCAGGTCAGGGACTGGTGCCGGTCGGTGGCCTTTTAGGAACCAGTCGCACAGCATGAGGAGAGCTGCCAGCAAGCGAGCATCACCACCTGAGCCCAGCTTCCTGTCACATCAGCAGGGGCATTAGATTCTCATAGGAGTGGGAACCCTATTGTGAACCGCACATGTGAGGAATCTAGGTTGTGTGCTCCTTATGAGAATCTAACATCCTCCCCCTCACCACCCCAGACCCCACCCCAGTCCATGCAAAAATTGTCTTCCTCTGAACCAGAAACTAGTCCCTCGTGCCACAAACGTTGGGTACTGCTGCCCTAGATCATACCTTCCTGGTCATATACAAAGTTTGACCCCCAAACTAACACAATAATGAACAGTACCGTCATTTTCTTTAACTTCCCTTGTTCTATGTCTCTTTCTATTTATACGTTTTTATTATTATTTACTTCCCCAGAATTTCAGGCAATTAAGCCTTCTCTTTCTAAAGTATGATCAAATAATCTCACAATACATTTTGAGATAGCCAAGAAGAATTGAGCCTGCTTGAGTAGTAAGAAAGACTAAACTTTCTCTGATGTTTGAGTTTCAGAACTGAATTAAAATAATAATATAGTTATTATAAAAATACAATTGACCTTCTAAAAATAAAAAAGTTTATTTTGTTTCCATTATTTCTAGGATTTCTATTATTTCAAAGCTCAGACTCAAAGTTTTACTTTTTTTCTTTAACGTATGGACACAATGTCCCAGACATTATATTTTCAAGAGAAAATAAATTAAAATTTGTGAAGAAATTTAGGGAAATGTGGTTGGAGACCTGGACCTCTAGATAGAAGAGAAAAGAAGCATTTCTTCATTAATTTCTAAAATGCTTCTGTCATACATTAGCAATACATTTTTATTTTGGGGGATCTGATGGAAGCAGACTTTTCCATCATGGAATTCAGCTGAAACTGAGTTGGAAACTCAGAGTTGCAATGCTAAGGTTTATAGAAAAAGCACTTCATTGATTTATGGTTTCACAACATTTTTAGTCTTCTACAGAACCACAAAAAATTGGCTCTGTAAGTCATGACTAAGATAATCTAGCTTCATTAGCCAAAGTTGATGAAAAATGAAGAGAAACAAAACTAAGACCATAAATACATCGCAATTACTTCCCCTCAAAAAGTATCTAATAATGAAAAATGCTGAAGTGTTGCCAATTTTTGCTACTTACCAATTTTACAACTAAGTTTTGGATCATGAAGCAAAATTCAAGATTTAAAGAAAATGTCAGTTCTTGATGAGTAGTATAATTTTTCTTTTCTTGCAAAGATGAAACCACAGAAGAAACTCTTTTAAAATAGAACTTAATACGAGTTTGATATCTTAGGAGACACACTCTTGGCTCTAGAGTCCTTATGAATGAAGATAATGTTTTGATATAATGATTAAACACTTAGAATTTTTTCCAAATGCATCTGTTAAAGTTGATTCTGCATTTGATGGCCATCATTCAATAAGCCTTTTTATTTAGCCAAAAATAAACTTCCAAAATTAATAACTATGACACTCTGGATTTGAAAACTCCTTGTGCAGGAAATGATTTTTTTCCTATTTCTTCTTTAAATTTAAAAACAGAAAATATGGGTTTTAGTTATAAAGAAGATAATTATCTGAAGAGGTGCATAGTCTCTCTGATAAATCTTTAACTTTCTGGTGAGTCACAAAAAGAAGCTCCAGATTTTCTGTGCTCCAGGGATGATCAGAGTATTACTCCCTGTAGATAAACATCTTCCTTATTAAACTTCCTCCCTCTGGGGCTTGGCAGACTCTTACTGTGCAAGTTCCTGGCTGAGAATGGATGCTAGTTCAGAGACTTTCTGTTCTTCTCAGAGACTGTGCCTTTATACTTTCTTATCGTCTAAACTTTAAAATGTATTTAAATTTTCTGTGAAACTTTCTTTTATTTTTTAGCTTTAATTAATACAATTAAAGAGAATGAAGGTATGCTTTTCTTCCATAATTAATATATTTCTTAGTTATTAGGAAAAAGCTTTTATGAAAACAACAAGAAAAACTGTTTTAACGTAGATGCCCAAAACACTGTTAGTTTTGGAGGACAATTGCAGTTTCATGAGCTTTTTGTGCTAATAGAAATGCTCTCATCTGCATATGGAAAATATAGTCCTATATGGAATGGAATTTGAAGAACTGAAGTCCCCTGAATTAATATTTTTTCCAATTAAATTACCAAATTACCAATTTTTCTGACATTGGTTATCCATTTAGTATAAGGCATATTTAATCAATGTAAAATCACAATACTATTTTAGTAATTACTTACAATTTAGCTCCAGTTATATTTCAAAATCTCTTTATCAAATATATGCTATCAATTTTTGTTAATTGAAACTTCTATCCAATTTTCTGTACTTACCTTTGTGAATACTATTAACTTGTATTTTCAGTTTAACTTATCAATTTTCTTGGTATACAGTATACAGTTATATGATCTTTATAAAATGATACTTTTGTCTTTCTTTCCAAAAGTAAACATTTGTTATCTTTCTTTTCTGTCTTGCTGTATTGGTAGAAAACACTATTGTTGCCCACCTAGCTATGGTTTAGGAATTACTTAGGTCTGCTGTGAGTGCTAGACAACTTGTCTGTGCCTTTTTCCAGGAAGAGGAGGTCAATAGTAACATTTACTGAGTTTTAACTTCTTCAAGAAAAAGAAGGGAATTATCCATCATTTTTGGCTGTTTCACTAAAACCCAGTGGGATTCTACATGATAAACAAGCCAGAACCTCTAAACATCATCAAGAATTCTGGATTGATAGTTCTTTGCATATGGAAAAAGGCACAGCTGAATCCACCCACATAGTCTGGTGACTTGTTGATACTGTAACAAAGACTAGAGAAGGGTAGAAGTCCAGGCACTCCTGTTTACCAACTATATTCATCATTGGGCCTCCTCTGCCACTGAGCCATTTCTCTGTTTTTTTCACAATTACTTTTGCTATTCAAAGTCTTTTGCATGCCCATATAAATTTTACACAAAAAAATGTTTATTTACACACACAAAAGCCTGCTGTGATTTTGATTGGAATTGCATTCCATCTATCAATAAATTTGGGAGAATTGATATCTTAATAATTCCATATTGTTTGATCACAAATACTGTTGATCTCTTTTGTTTCTCTGAACAATGTTGTATAGTTTCCATGTTCATATCCAGTACATTTTGTCAGATTTATCACTAGGAATATTTTATTTTGATGCTATTTTAAATAGTACTTTTAAAATTTCAACTTCCAACTATTTGTTGTTAATATATAGAGTTGATTAATTATTGCATATCAATCTTATATCGTACAACTCAGCTAAACTCACTTATTAGTTCTTATAGCCTTTTTAGATAGTCCATCAGATTTTCTACATAGATGACCATGTTGTGTGCAAACATAGATAGTTTACTTCTCATTTACAATCTAGATTCCTTTTACTTCTTTTTCTTAGCTAATTTTTCTGTCTAGAAACTGTAGTTAAATGTTGAATAGAAGTGGTGGCAGTAGACATGCTAGGTTCTTGATCTTAGGGAAAAATATCTAGTTTTTTACTGCTAAGCATGACGTCAGCAGTGGGTTGTTTTGTGGTGCTCGTTTTGTTTTTCTGTTTAATAAATGAGATTGGTTCCTTCTATCCCCTAGTTAGCTGA
>NW_012107241.1:511970-512898 GCF_000951045.1 Mandrillus leucophaeus
AGCCAAAAATAAACTTCCAAAATTAATAACTATGACACTCTGGATTTGAAAACTCCTTGTGCAGGAAATGATTTTTTTCCTATTTCTTCTTTAAATTTAAAAACAGAAAATATGGGTTTTAGTTATAAAGAAGATAATTATCTGAAGAGGTGCATAGTCTCTCTGATAAATCTTTAACTTTCTGGTGAGTCACAAAAAGAAGCTCCAGATTTTCTGTGCTCCAGGGATGATCAGAGTATTACTCCCTGTAGATAAACATCTTCCTTATTAAACTTCCTCCCTCTGGGGCTTGGCAGACTCTTACTGTGCAAGTTCCTGGCTGAGAATGGATGCTAGTTCAGAGACTTTCTGTTCTTCTCAGAGACTGTGCCTTTATACTTTCTTATCGTCTAAACTTTAAAATGTATTTAAATTTTCTGTGAAACTTTCTTTTATTTTTTAGCTTTAATTAATACAATTAAAGAGAATGAAGGTATGCTTTTCTTCCATAATTAATATATTTCTTAGTTATTAGGAAAAAGCTTTTATGAAAACAACAAGAAAAACTGTTTTAACGTAGATGCCCAAAACACTGTTAGTTTTGGAGGACAATTGCAGTTTCATGAGCTTTTTGTGCTAATAGAAATGCTCTCATCTGCATATGGAAAATATAGTCCTATATGGAATGGAATTTGAAGAACTGAAGTCCCCTGAATTAATATTTTTTCCAATTAAATTACCAAATTACCAATTTTTCTGACATTGGTTATCCATTTAGTATAAGGCATATTTAATCAATGTAAAATCACAATACTATTTTAGTAATTACTTACAATTTAGCTCCAGTTATATTTCAAAATCTCTTTATCAAATATATGCTATCAATTTTTGTTAATTGAAACTTCTATCCAATTTTCTGTACTTACCTTTGTGAATACTATTAACTTGT